>NW_015161963.1:952877-975711 GCF_001447785.1 Gekko japonicus
CAATAGAGCCACAATGGAAATGGGAGAATGGGAAGGGGACAATGGAGCCACAATGGAACTGGGACAATGGAGCCACAATGGAAATGGGACAATGGGAAGGGGACAATGGAGCCACAATAATGGAAAGACAATGGGAAGGGGACAATGGAGCCACAATGGAAAGGGGGCAATAGAGCCACAATGGAAATGGGAGAATGGGAAGGGGACAATGGAGCCACAATGGAACTGGGACAATGGAGCCACAATGGAAATGGGACAATGGGAAGGGGACAATGGAGCCACAATGGAAATGGGAGAATGGGAAGGGTACAATGGAGCCACAATGGAAAGGGGACAAAGGAGGCACAATGGAAAGGGGACAATGGAGGCACAATGGAAAGGGGACAATGGGAAGGGGACAATAGAGCCACAATGGAAAAGGGACAATGGAAGCACAATGGAAATGGGACAATGGGAAGGGAACAATGGAGCCACAATGGGAAGGGGACAATGGAAGCACAATGGGAAGGGGACAATGAAGCCACACTGGAATGGGAACAATGGAAGCACAATGGAAATGGGACAATGGGAGGTGGACAATGGAGCCACAATGGAAATGGGACACTGGGAAGGGGACAATCGAGGCACAATGGAAATGGGACAATGGGAAGGGGACAATGGAGCCACAATGGAAAGGGGACAATGGGAAGGGGACAGTGGAGCCACAATGGAAAGGGGACAACGGGAACGGGACAATGGAGCCACAATGGGAAGGGGACAATGGAGCCACAATGGAAAGGGGACAATGGGAAGGGGACAATAGAGGGACAATGGGAAGGGGACAATGGAGCCACAATGGAAATGGGACAATGGGAAGGGGACAACGGAACTACAATAGAAAAGGGACAATGGAAGCACAATGGAAATGAGACATTAGAAAGGGGACAATGGAAGCACAATGGAAATGGGAGAATAGGAAGGGGACAATAGAGCCATAATGGAAAGGGGACAATGGAAGTACAATGGAAATGGGACAATGGAAGCACAATGGAGCTACAATGGAATGGGAAGGGGACAATGGAAACACAATGGAAATGGGACAATGGGAGGGGACAATGGTGCCTCAATGGGGAAGGGGACAATGGTGCCTCAATGGGAAGGGGACAATGAAAGCAAAATGAAAATGGGACAATGGAGCCACACTGGAAAGGGGACAATGGGAAGGGAACAATGGAGCCACAATGGAAAAGGGTCAATAGGAAGGGTCCAATGGAGCCACAATGGAAAAGCGACAATGGAGGGACAATGGAAATGAGACAATGGGAAGGGGACAATGGGGCCACAATGGAAAGGGGACAATTGAAGCATAGTGGAAATGGGAAAATGGGAAGGGGACAATGGAGCCACAAAGGAAAGAGGACAATGGAGGTACAATGGAAAGGGGGCCGTGGGAAGGGGACAATGGAGCCACAATGGAAAGGGGACAATGGGAAGGGGACAGTGGAGCCACAATGGAAAGGGGACAACGGGAACGGGACAATGGAGCCACAATGGGAAGGGGACAATGGAGCCACAATGGAAAGGAAACAATAGAAGTACAATGGAAATGAGACAATGTAAAGGGGACAATGGAAGCACAATGGAATGGGACAATGAGAAGGGAACAATCGTGCCTCAATGGGAAGGGGACAATGGAAGCACAATGGAAATGGGACAATGGGAGGGGGACAATGGAGCCACACTGGAAAGGGGACAATGGAAGCAAAATGGAAATGGGACAATGGGATGGGAACAACGGAGCCGCAACGGGAAAAGGCACAATGGAAATGGGACAATGGGAAGGGGACAATGGAGCCACAATGGAAAAGGGACAATGGAGGCATAATGGAAATGGGACAATGGGAACGGACAATAGAGCCACAAAGGAAAGGGGACAATGGACGCACAATGCTAATGGGACAATGGGAAGGGGACAATGGAGCCACAATGGAAAAGGGACAATGGAGGCATAATGGAAATGGGACAATGGGAACGGACAATAGAGCCACAAAGGAAAGGGGACAATGGACGCACAATGCTAATGGGACAATGGGAAGGGGACAATGGAGCCACAATGGAAAAGGGACAATGGAGCCATAATGGAAACGGGACAATGGGAACGGACAATAGAGCCACAAAGGAAAGGGGACAATGGACGCACAATGCTAATGGGACAATGGGAAGGGGACAATGGAGCCACAATGGAAAGGGGACAATGGGAAGGAGACAATGGGAAGGAGACAATGGTGCCCAATGGAAAGGGGACAATGGAGCCACAATGGAAAGGAAACAATAGAAGTACAATGGAAATGAGACAATGTAAAGGGGACAATGGAAGCACAATGGAAAGGGGACAATGGGAAGGGGACAATGGAGCCACAATGGAAAGGGGACAATGGAGGCACAATGGGAAGGGGACAATGGAGGCACAATGGCAAGGGGACAATGGGAAGGGGACAATGGAGCCCAATGGAAAGGGGACAATGGAGGCACAATGGGAAGGGGACAATGGAGTCACAATGGAAAGGGGACAATGGCAGTAAAATGGAAATGGGACAATGGGAAGGGGACAATGGAGCCACAATGGAAATGGGACAATGGGAAGGGGACAATGGAGCCACAATGAAAAGGGGACAATGGAGGCCGAATAGAAACAAGACAATGGGAAGGGGACAATGCAGCCACAATGGAAAGCAGCCAATGGAAACGGGACAGTGGAACTACAATAGAAAAGGGACAATGGAAGTACAATGGAAATGAGCCAATGGAAAGGGGACAATGGAAGTACAATGGAAATGGGACAATAGAAAGGGGACAATAGAATGGGACAATGGGAAGGGGAGAATGGAGGCACAATGAGAAGGGGACAATGGAGCCACAAAGGAAAGGGGACAATGGAGGCACAATGGAAAGGGGACAATGGAAATGGGGACAATGGAGCCACAATGGAAAGAGGACAATGGGAAGGGGACAATGGAGCCACAATGGAAAGGGAACAATGGAAGTACAATGGAAAGGGGACAATGGAAAGGGGACAATGGAGCCACACGGGAAATGGGACAATGGGAAGGGGACAATGGAGCCACAATGGAAATGGGAGAATGGGAAGGGGACAATGGAGCCACAAAGGAAAAGGGACAATGGGAGCAGAATGGAAATGGGAGAATGGAGCCACAATGGAAAGGGGACAATGGGAAGGGGACAATGGAGGCACAATGGAAAGAAGAGAATGGGAAGGGCTCCATCGTCCCCTCCCCGTTGTCCCATTTCCATTGTCCCCTTTCCATATTAGCTCCATTGTCCCCTTTCCCACTGTGCTTCCATTGTCCCCTTCCCATTGTCCCATTTCCATTGTGCTTCCATTTACCCCTTTCCATTGTGGCTGCATTGTCCCCTTCCCATTGCCCTATCTCCATTGTGCCTCTATTGTCCCCTTCCCATTGTCTCATTTCCATTGTGCTTCTATTGTCCCTTTTCCATTATGGCTCTGTTGTCCCCTTCCTATTGTCCCATTTCCATTGTGCCTCCATTGTCCCCTTTCCATTGTGGCTCCATCTTCCCCTTCCCACAATGGGAAGGGGACAATGGGAGTACAATGGAAATGAGACATTGCGAAGGGGACAACGGAGCCACAATGGAAAGGGGACAATGGAGCCACAATGGGAAGGGGACAATGGAGCCACAATGGGAAGGGGACAATAGGAAGGGGACAATGGAGCCACAGTGGAAAAGGGACAATGGAAGTACAATGGGAAGGGGACAATGGAGCCACAATTGAATGGGGACAATGGAAGCACAATTGAAATGGTGCAATAGGAAGGGGACAATGGAAGCACAATGGAAATGGGACAATGGGAAGGGGACAATGGAGCCACAATGGAAATGGGACAATGGGAGCACAAAGGAAATGGAACCATGGGAAGGGAACAATGGAGCCACAATGGAAAGGGGACAATGGATGGGGGACAATTGAAGCACAGTGGGAAGGGGAGAATGGGAAGGGGACGATGGAACCACAATGGAAAGTGAACATGGAAGCATAATGGGAAGGGGACAATGGAGCCACAATGGAAAGGGGACAATGGAAGTGCAATGGAAGTGGGACAATGGGAAGGGGGCAATGGAATCACAATGGGAAGGGGACAATGGGAAGGGGACATTGGAGGCACAATGGAGCTATGAAGGAAAAAGGGAAAATGGAAAGGGCACAACTGATTCAGAATTGAAAAGGCAATATCGAGTCACAATTGAGGTACAACAGAGCGGGTACAACAGAGCCACAAAGGAAAGGGCATAATGGAAAGGGCAGAATTGGTCTGTAATGGAGCCCCCATGGGAAGGGCATAATGGGGAAGACATTCCAGATAAGGCACTCTAAGTGGTGGCATCGGCAAGAGATAGCACACAGGGATATATGGAAGTGGATGATCCTTCAAATACATGGGTCTTAGATCATGGAGGGCTTGAAAGGTTGGAACTGGCACGGTGAGTTTAAATTGAGAAAAGACTGGCAGCCAATGAAGGCATTTCAAAATCCACAACATACGTCCCCCATGGCTAGCCCCTGACTGCAGCTGAGCTTCCACGTCTGGACCAGTTGCAATTTCTGGGTTGTCTTCAAGGGCAGCCCCACACAGAGTGTGTTGCAACTGACCCCCTTTGAATTGGGGGTCCACCAGAGTAACCAAAAGGTTTTCATATTGCAAGAAACATGAACCACAGTAGCAGCAGAGGTTTTAGACCAGGAAGGGGATGTACTTGGGTTCAACGCATCCCAGCAACCCATGCGGAAACTTACCAAGAGGGAAGGTGATTTGGTCACACATGCCCAGGAGTTGCCCAAAGGAGATCTTGTTCTCAGAGGGATGGATGCCAAGTTCTGCCATCCTATGGTACCAGGAAAAACCATTTAGATCCCTTTGAAGCAGCCTAGGTGCCTTCCCATCTTGCCCACCACAGCATGCCTGAAGCACATCCTGAAGTTGCCTCCCAGGCTTTACTCAGCAGAGAGCTCATTTCTGCCAAAGCAGGGAAATGGTTCACCTGCTCCTTGTTACCTGCGAATCGTGAACTTGACTGTGTCTTCGTTGTGGGAGGCTACCATCACGTTGGCCTTCCGGTGGTGCTTGATCTCCTCAAGAATGTAGTCCAGGCATCTGCAGGGCATGGAAAGACAGAAGCAGGAGGCTAAGGGAGCTGCCTGGGGCTACCGTGCCCTTCTTGCTACCCCTCCAAGGTTTCAAGCCAGCTGCCCCTCTTACCTATGGTACATCTCACTGGTTTTCTGGTAGGTTGGGTTGATGGGGTCTTCGTAGCCCAGTTCAGCCGCCCTGCTGCGCTCCTGAACCATGTAGGCACCCCTCACCAGTTTGGCTCCGAAGTGCCAGCCTTCCCGCCGTGAGAGCTCCACACCCACAGTAACATTATCATAGGCTTCCTGCTCCGAGGTGGGGGGGGGAAGGGGAGAGTGAGTTGGTTGCTGCAGTGAGGAAAAGGCCCAAAGGTACCTATCCCAAGGCATGACTGGCCAGCAACTACCCAAAGCTGCTGTAGTCAGCCTTCTGTCCCCCTGCTTAAGGTTGCTGAAGGGACGCTTCTTTCTTTTAAGGTATGTTTGTCAGATGTGTAGGGATTCTGATCTCAACCTTTCCCTTTTGTTCTCTGCCTTCCAAGGAGCCACAAATTCTGACAGTGGGGCAACTTCTGTATTCTCTCCTCTGCCCCACAAGTGATGGCATATCTGCATTGTGTCTATATTAGGGGATTCCCAAAAAATGCCCGTTCCAAATACTCATATGGTATTTGGATCCAGGATTTTCTGGAAATCCCTAAATTTTTTTGGTCCATAGACCCAAACCAAAAAATGCCAGAAAAAGAATACCAGTTGCATCCAGGTTGGGCTGCCTTCTTCTGCCGCCCAGTTTTAACCAAGCGGCAGGAGAAGGTAGTGCAGAACTTGGGCTGATCTTGGGCTGGCTTCTCTAGCAGCCCGGTTTAAACCAGGCTGCGAGAGAAGCCAGCCACAGCCGAGACAGTGGGGAGCTCTTAGTTCCCCACCACCCTGGCTGATAGTCTGACTTCTGCAGTCCATTGAAAGTTTAAAGGGACTTTATAAGCCTGACCCACAAACAGCTAAGAGGCGGGAGCTATCTGCTTTGTCCTCTTTGCTCTTTTCAGATCTACACAAAATCCCCAAATATATCCAGGGTTTTCTCAGGACTTTTTTTTGGTTTTTTCAAAAATACCCAGATACACTTGGGAAGCTAAAATATACCTGAAAAATACCAATAAGTTTTTTTGGGGGGTATATTTTCGGCTTAGGTAGATCCAAACGCACACCTCTAGTCTATATATCTCAGCAGGTGTCTGTCTTAGCCAAACTTGAAAACTTAGCTTCTACTGCCATCTGTTGAAACATTTCTTTCCTCGTAAAGCAAGACGCATTTTCAGTTTTATGTTACTACACTGTGAGTTCCAAATACAGTAAGGAGGGTAGATTTTCCAGTAAGCTCTACAGAAAGAATGGTTCATTCCTTGCATCATACTGGTGTCTGTTATCCCTGCTGGCTCAATCGTGGCATTTAGCCATCCTGTAGAAGTCAACACTGACTTTTCCCCAGTGACCTGCCAATACAAGTTTTGCAGCTGCCAACCTATTTTGCAATAAAGATCAGATGCACGTCAGCTCCAGACTAACAGACCACACAGTCATCCATATGATCGTGTTAGGACTGAAAGCTGGGAATGAACACTGTGCCCTTTAATCTCTCTGCAGTTCTTTTTTGTTCACATTTGTTCAGCGTTCTGCCTGAGGAAGAGTTCCGTCAAATCCTAAACTGCAGAAGCTCATTATGAACTGCAGCCAGTTCTAAGTCATAGCTTGGTTTCTTTGAGTGGACCGAGCTGCCCTCAGCTCCTTATAGCTGCCATTCCCATCCCCCTGCTACCGGATGGCCTTTTCAGGCTTAAGAAAAAAAAATCAACATATTGTGCTGTGTGTGTTAAGTGCTGTCAAGTCACTTCTGACTTTGGGCAACCCTATGGAGTCATGTCCTTCCAATGTCGTAATGCCGTTAACAGCCATTCTCAGGCCTTGCAAACGGAGGGCCAAGGCTTCCTTTTAGTGGGTCAATCCATCTCATGTTGGGTCTTCCTCTGTTCCTGCTGCCTTCAGCTTTTTTTTTTTAAGTTGCTATAATATTGTAATAGCAGTATGTTCAATACAATTTAAAAAACCAGCAAAATGACAAAAACCCTTTAGTGGCAATGAATGGGGTAGCTGCAGGGGACAGGGGCAAAAATGCTCCCCAAGTGGGTAGAACTTGAAAAAAAACACAAAAACCCACAGCTTTCCATCCACACTGATACAAACAGTCTTCAACTGCAGCAATTCAAAAAAAGAAAGAAAAAAGGTCACACCCCCCCCCAAGCAGGTTTAGGAGAGACTGCAGCCAAAGCTTGAAGGTGGTGTGCAGATCCTGGGGAAAAGAATGTGCCTGTTTGGGAGCCAAAGAGGAGCCTGAGTAAACTAAATGTCCTAGGGTCCTCCAGCCTCCTCTGCCAGAGACTTCTACCTGTCTTAACTCAACTTTTGCCCTGAACTCCTGGCAGCCAAAACCGTTATGCTCCCTTCCTTGTATCTACATTTGAAGCACCCATTTCTTTAGGGGTGCAGCAGCCACATGCAGATTGCAAGAGATGCCCAGAGCCTGTGGGCAACCTTGAGAGTTTCCCTTTAGCACACACTGCACGACATTGCCTAGGCCCCAGCCGACAGAGTAGCACATTTGCCTGGCGTGGCAAGAGGCCTTGGGCTGTCCCTGGCTCCATGATCACTTTCTCACCTTCAGGTAGCACTGGTAGGTGTTGAAGATGGCTGCTCTCTGCTGGTTGAACCTACGCTGCATCTCCAGGGTGAGACGGCTGATGGCCGGCTGGAAGTAGGTCTGTTCTGCATCCACCATCAATCTCACGCCCACTTCCAAAGCTTTCTGAAAGGGAAAAGGCAGACTGGCTCATGGTGGCACAAACACCATTGAAATCTGCTCCACCGCACACCCACTAAGCAGCTACTTGGGAAGTTCATGGCAGAGGGCAGCCCTCCACTGCTATTTTTCATGACAGCTAAGTCTACACACAGGGGGCATTCTAGCTCTGAATAACAGCATACAAGTGGCAAGCACAGGCAGCCCTGTTGCCTTGCTGGGGGCCTTCTGGGAGGCCTCTGCTTGGCCATTATTAACAGGGCACTGGTTTTGATAGGCCTTGATTTATTTACTACATTTTTATCTCACTCTTTCTCCAAGGAGTTCGGGGGTAGGATATATTGGTCTCTTCTCCATTTTATCCTAACCAACACCCCATAAGGCAGGTTAGACTGGGTGACTGGCCAAAGGTCATCCAGCAAGCTTCACTGCAAACCAGGGATCTGAAACTGGGCCTCCCAGATTCTAGGGCAACACTCCAGCCACTACACTGATGATTAAATTTTTATGTCAGTATCATATTTAACATTTCTGTCATTAATCAATCATTTATTACAGTCACAGACCAGCAAAATAAAACGTACACTGGCAGAATAGTTATAAGAATATATACAGACTTAAGAATAGCAAATACGTTTCATTAAATCAGGAATGGTATCCCTCCTTTCTTCTAGAAAATCTTGAATCTGGAACCTCAGATAGAACTGCTAGATTTTGTGCAGCTGCCAGAGGCTATCAAGGTACAGGACTGATGTAGTGAAGCATTTTTTACCTTTAACAAATTGGTCTCTGCCTGTGGGGAAAGGTAGGCCCTCCTTCTAATAATAACATTTCCTGTTCTTATTATTGTCATTTATACTCCACCTTTTTCTCCACCGGGGACTCAAAGCAGCTTACATAACTCCCCTCTCCTCCATTTTACCCTCACAACAACCCTGTGGGGTAGGTTATGTTGAAGAGTGTTACTGGCACAGGGTCATAAAGCAAGCTTCCATGGCAGAGTGCGGATTCACATCTGGTTTCCCAGATTTTAGCCTGGCAATTTAACCACTAACACTATATTCAGGTGACTTCATATGCAACCAGCCACCTGATATTAGCATCCAGGTATTGGCTTTCCTTGGGCAGGCCTAAAAGACAGACCTATGTGGTAATTATATTATTTTATAGATGAGTAAGAGAAGAGTAACTGGCCTATAATCTGCATATGGAATTCAGAGTTAATGTTGTCCTATATGAAGTCTTCAGTTTGCACTTAGCCAGCCCCCTACACTATCATCTGCATCTTAGGAGCAGGGAGAGCAGGGAGAACATCAGCATTAAAGAGTTGCACTCAAGTAAAAGGAAAGCCCCCCTGCCAAGGCCCCTGGGGGAAAAATAAAATCTGATCCTGGATATGGCACAGCCAATCTGGTCAAGGACCCCCAAGTATAGCTTTATTGGACATCAGAACGCTGTTCCTCCACAGTGGCAGCTATGCTCCAGAAACAGAGAAAATGCTGCTCCCAAGTTCTCACCTTGGCCAGGACATCCACCCTCTGCAGCAGCCGTTTCATTTGCATCTCCTCCTCCTCTGTGAAGCGAGACAACAGTGGCTCAAGCTGCCCCGTCTGCAAGGAGAGAAGACACAGAGGTCTCTGGCTGAAGTAACCAATCGCCCCCTCCCAGCCCCTGTAGCGACAGAGAAGTCTCCGCACAGGGAGGACTGTGACTTAAGTGAGCAAAACAGTTTTGAAAGCAAGCTACCCCAGTTCCAGTCCACCAGCGCCCTGGATACTTGCCCCCACTTCCCTCTTCCCTTCCCCCCCAGGCACAACAGAGGCTAGAGCGCTGACCCTCTTTTCAACTCACATATTAAGCCAGAGGGCTTGGGACTGTATCACTGTGTCCTTGAGAGGCTGGAGAGCATGAATGGCAGCTTTGGCAAGAGGGCCCTTTGACCAAAAGGGAGCAGAGACCATAAATGATGGCCCTTAAAGAGAAGCAGCACAACCCTGGGGGAGGTGGGCATCAGAACAGCAAGTAATTAAGGAGAAAATGAATAAGCCTACATTTGCAGACTGACTACACCAAAGCCCTGCAAAGGCAGATAGTGAGTTTGGCACAAGGCCACCAAAACTACAACTATGGTTAAAAGATGCCCTGGGGTGATGGTACGATAGTGGCTTCTTCGGTTATCTTATCCCTCATCTGCAGAGAAGAGATTACACTACAGTGTGGCTGGCATGACTTGCAAGGGCCTGGAAACTCCTCTCTTGCTGCTTATCAACCCAGCAAGCCACAGAGGCTAACAGAAGAATCATTAAGGCTATGGTCACAAACACTAAATAACCCACTTTCAGTCCACTTTTATAATGCACTTTCCAACTGGATTTTGCCAGTTCACACAGTAAAATCCAGTTGGAAAATGCACTGAAAATGGATTGAAAGTGGATTATTTAGTGCGAGAGACTGCTGAAGTCCGAGCTCAAGAGAGACAGAGCAACTCCGCCAGAAGGGGAAGGATCCCCAGTGCCATCACAAGAGTCTCCCAGGCCCTTCCAGCAGGCCTGGCTATTTACCTTCATGTTTGGGATGAGCAGCAGTTTGGAAATCTTAGTGCGGGTGTCAATCAGGCTGTTCCAGTCCAGCAAGTCCACTGTTCTGGGGGTGGGGGAGAGAGAAGAGGTAGCATTTTCAGTGTCCAGTCTGGGGTATCCGTGTGCAAAAATCATTCCCTTACCAAGTCTTGCAGAGGGTCTCCCACTCTAAACTGGAGTGCCCAGCTCAGGGGACTGGATGTAACCCAGGAGCAGCAAGCTCCCAAACTCTGGTGGTGCAGAGACAGGCTTAAGCCGCTGTGGGGAAAATAAGACGCTCCAAGAAGACTGGAACCCCATTCCCCAATTGATCAGCCTGCCTTCTGTCTTCATCAGGCACTGCTTTTTGAGCTTCTCTGGAAGCCACAGGAAGCTAGAAACCTGAACTGTAAAAAATAAAAACCAAGACTTTCAGGAGGCTGGATTTCGAGCTAGCTCTCCTTCCTTTCATGTAAGTCTCCCCAGGATGCTCGCAAAGCACCCGTATCCACATGCCACAAAAGCTACCAAAAGGGGGAGGACCTCTCACCAAAAAGTTCTTGATCCCAAATATGGGGGTCTTTCCCTTCAACCAAAGCAGCAGGTTCAAAAAGTCCATTGCCAAAACCCACCCTGCCCCTGGCCACCACACTCACCCAGATTCGCCCAGCTTCTCACCGGTGAACCAGTGCTGGCTCTCTGCCTTAGTGGCAACTCCCAGCTTGGCCAGTGCCTCCTACGAGAGATTAAAGGAACCGACGTTGAATCTTACGTATCAGCAGGCTGCCCCCAGCCCGACCTCTTTCATCCCAAGGAAGCAGGCTTTCACACCTTGGAAACCCTGCAGTCTCTCGAGAGGGGCAAGCTGGGTACAGGAGTCTCTCCCCCCAAGGAAGCCTGATCCTTGCCATGTGTCTGTCCCCCACCCCCAGAAACCCAATCCTTGCCATGTCTCCCCCACCCCTAAAGGAAGCCTAATCCTTGCGACATGCTGTTCCTTGTTGTTTGGATGCAAGGGGCGTTTTGATCAGGCTGGGCTTCAGTTTTTCCATCATCATCCTGCCCCCAAACTTTTGATACAACAGCAGGATTTGCCAGTCATCAACATAAAAAATAGCCAAAACTGTAATTGCCGCCCCCCAATCCAGAGTTTCGACTATATGGGACTGAGAAAGCAATGATGAGGGAGCGTTTATACATTTAGATTCACTCAATATGGTGGAAGAACCAACAAGAGGAAGACCAGCCAACACTGGCTATTTTTAAAAACCAGACTGTACTATTATTTTAAAAGAAGTATACTTGGCATAAATTCAGCAGTTGAAAATCAAGCTGAAAAGTTTGGACACATGAGAAAGATTACAGATGTCTAAAATTTATAAAACACCGCTGGCTTTGAAAATGCAAGCAAGATAAATTCCTTGCAAACAAACTGAAGGGAAAAGGGGGAGCGGAGAACACTCAAAGGTAAAAAAGAAAGATCGCATTATTCAAGACATTACTCATTAAGGTGAACTGCTTTATAGTGCTGTAAACCCGGATAAAACAAAGCTGACAGCATGGTTAGCAACAGAATTCTCATTCCTCAAGTAACCTTGGATGATTAAGAGGAGATGCGCGGGAGGGGCTAATGTAAATGTGGGGGGGGAGGCAGCAAACCAGGTTGGTTTGTATTTGGGATATTCCAAACACTTCTATATGACAGGGTATATATAAAAGCAATTAACAGATGTTTCTTGTTTTAAAAACTGCTTATGAAAGAGAGGCAATAACTATCCTGAAAAGCAGGGAATGATATTCCTGAGACATAAGACCAATCTCTTTAAAAGCTTAGTATAAAACACTAAACATCTACTTTAGCAGCATGAACTATTTACAATAAGTTCAGGGATAGTTTGTTCAAAAACAGATGCTGTCTGATAAATTAGGAAAATATCCAATTTACTGAAAGCCCTCAACAGTCATGTAAAAAGTGTATTTAATGCCTGATATTCAGAAGGCCTTCACTGCGGTCCCAGCCAGTTGAGAAGAGTTAGCTCAGTTTGGCTTTGGAAATAATTTTAAGATTTCGATTTCCCTGCTGTATGTTCATCTTCAAAAATTATTTATTACAGTTTAGAAGAAGGAATATATTTGCAGTGGAGAGCGCAAAGATACCCTTCGCCCCCAGCATCCCAGCAGTGCTATTTGAACACAAGTTTTAGCTATTGTGATAAAAAACCAGATGAAGAATATCAAAGCTCTTGAACAATCTAAATTGACAATACATGCAGATGATATTGCTTCAATGCTGGTAGACCTAGTAAATTCAGTTGAAGTAGTATTACAGGTTATAAAAATTATGTCCTATAAATTATGGCTATAAATTTAATGAAGTAATATGTGAATTTTTAGTATTAAACATTAAACTACAAACCCAAGAGGCAACTGACAATTTTTGCATGACTGCGGTGGGGTGGGTGGGGAGATTAAGTATTTAAGCATAAATTGTCTGCAAATAGAGGCGCTATGAAATGTTATACTCCAGTCATTAAAAAGATTAATGATCAGGTGGAGAAGTTGGAAACCGTTTCAATGATTTTTTTCCCCTCCACAATTTTTAATCCTACCTATTTATGCTCCAGAGGATGTTTGAATAAAATGTTCATTAATGGGGGAAGAAATTTAGGGAAGCTAGCAGAATTCTACATCAAAATTAAGGAAGGGTGGTATATTAGTACCCTGTCTACCTGAATTGGTGGCTACCAAAAACTGATACCCCGGGCCCGACCAAAAAATTAGGGGCAGTCAAGAACAAAGACTTCCAAAAAGGCACAGTTGGTGAAGAAACGACAGGAAGCAGGATGGGAGTGGGTGAGGACAGCTTGTCCTGTCCTTGCACTGCTTACACCTAATGTTGCCCTCCCCTTGCCTCTGTCTGTAATGACAATTGTACCGACACCCCCCCCCAGCCATGTCCAGCTCACCCTTTCCCAGCTGAGCCACAATGCAAAGCTGCACAATGGATGGTCAGGGAAAGCTAAAAAGACTGTTAAAAGGTTAAGGGGGGGGGAAGGGGGGGGAAATGCAGAGCTTAATATCACCATTTTGAAGGCACAACTCAGACCTGCCCCTCCATACTTGCGGGTGGAGCTCTGCCCACAGCCTCCCCGCAGTTCCCCTGAGCTGGGTCAAAAGGTTTTCCTTTGATCTAGCTCAGCCAGGAAAGCCATGGGAGGCTCATGTCATGCTTAGAAGGTGTATCATGTTGTGTGGATGCATCCCCATTCCATAAAACGGGTGGTGGTGGAATCTCCATGTGGAAGCAGCCATAAATGTATCACTGCTATCCCTAATGATATAAGAAGAATAACTGCATGCATTATACATAATCACTGTCCATATATTAAAGCAGGTTTGATAACTTTGGGGAACATTAAAAGAGCAGGCTTACATTGAGTATCTTGCCCATTACTCCTACTTTTTGCAATGAAATTGCAGACAAGTATTGGAAACAAGCCTCTAGGAAAATAGCCGTTTTTAAAATAGAATTATTATGGATAAGGGGAAGATTTACAACTTTAATTTACCTGAAGGACCGTCTCTTCCCACATGTTCCCTCAAGAGCACTACGATCGGGGAAGCTCCATCTCCTGGGAGTGCCAGGTTCCCAAGAGATTAAGTTTGCCTCTACTAGGGCCAGGGCATTTTCGGTGGCGGCTCCTACCTGGTGGAATGAGCTCCCAGAGGAGATCCGGGCTCTGCGGGACCTTATGCAGTTCCGCAGGGCCTGCAAGACGGAGCTCTTCCGCCAGGCGTTCGAGTAGGAGCCGCCGCCGCCACTATTCTACCACCGAGGTGGCAAGTCATCAGCTGCCCTATAAGAACGGGAGCAAGCGGGCCCAGGCAGAAGTTTGAGACAGTGTAGTGGGAGACCACGCTACTGAGACAGCTGGCCACCAAACCTGGGGGGGGGGGTTGTCCCCATCTTGGATTATTAATATAGGTATAGCACCGTATTATTGGAAGGTTTTATTGTGATTTTAAATGTTTTATTTATTATATACTGTATTGTATTTTGCACTCGGCTTTGCCGCATGTGAGCCACCCTGAGCCTTTGGGAGGGCGGGATATAAATCAAACTAATAAATAAAATAAATAAATGAAAGGGGGAAGACCTCCGTTGTTGCCATAATTTCAGTCAAGACATTCTGTGTCAGTTCCTAAGAGCAAGTCGACAGAAAATGGATGCCATTTGAGAAATCATCAACTTCCTTCAGTTAAAGGAAGTCTTATCCAACAAGAATGCTCTCTTAAATGCACACTGAGTAAGAAGTAAGAGAAAGATAAAGAAATCAAAAGTTTGTTGAAATTTGTTCTAAGAACTAGAGGTCTGATTTTATAAATCATTTAAACCTCTCATACAGATGGCATCTCACTGCTGTAAAGCTGAATAAATATTATGGGGTGATACCAGATTCATTCCAGTGTTATGAAGAACCTAATACTATGTGGAGGAACTGAATCAGAACCTAGAATTTTTGGAAATCAGAAGTCAAACCTACCACTGCTATAAATTAAATTGTTAAACCTTAATGATCAACCAAAGAAACTGTTGAGATACATGCATTACTTGCCCTCTAATGCTCATAAAAAGAATCTTCAGGACGTCTAGAAGTAGCCAGTAAGTGGAAGGATATGGAAGAGCTGAATTTACAAAGACAGTTGGGAAGAACCTGCAATGAGTCACACTTAAAACTCATCCATTTGTTTAGATTTAGAGACAGTAATTAGAAGATCCAGTAATGTTATAAGAGCTGGAACAAGTACATAGTCATTTTTATCAGAATATATATATAGGGAGAATTGAAAGAACTGTGTGGCTGCTGTAGTAATTGACAGTAAAACTTAACATCTGCAACAACTAGTTTTAGCAGACGTGGATTATTAGATGCAATGTGCAATTAATTAATTGGACTGCTAATAGGAGGTAATTAGCTTAAATGGCAGATATATTGAAGTCATTTGAAACAGGAAGACTCTAATCTCAGGTACTTTAATAGATAATGGCTCTATGTTTTGTATTTAATAACCAAGCATTATTGTGATTGGGACTGAATATGTATTTTAAATGTCTGAATTATAAAATTAACACCCCCCCGCCCCATGTTCTAGTCTCTTTTAAGCAGATCAAAGTGCAGAAACAGAGCAATTTTGCCACCTTCTGGGGGAAAGGGCAGAGTAAGACTCACCTGCAGCTTCTTTACCTCCAGCTTGGTCTCCAGGGCTGCAAGACCCCCCTTGCCCTGCTCTGCAGCCATCTGGTGGAAGAACCTCCGCCACTTCACCAGCACCTCTGAGAACTGCAGCTGGAGATAGAGCACAAGCCCTGTTATTAGGCAGGCTCTGCATGGGGAAGGAACCTAACATGGGACAGATGGCCCAGGCACAAGAACAGCAGAAAGGCCCTGCTAGGTCAGATTAACAGCCTGCCAACTGAGTCGAGCACACTGCTCACCATCCAGACACTTCTGGGAAGCCCACCAACCAGGGCATGAAACCAACAGCCATCTTCTGTTCCACAGCTAACTGTCATTCTAACACGTGTTGCCTCCGAACATGGCTGTTCCATGACAAAACATTCCCAGCATCAATTTGTCTATCCCCTTGTTGCAGGCCACCAACCTCTTGCTGCTGTGAATTCTACAGCTTACATTATGTGAAATAAGATTTTTATCTATGCTGAGCTCACTGCCAGCTTCAGTGGATGATCCCAGATTCTAGTATTATGTATGTGAAAGAGTTCCTCTATACCACTCAGTTCCATAAACCTCAAGGTCTGCCACAAAGATCGCTTGGTGGGTGGGAATTTGAACCTACGTTTCCTAGATCCTAGTTGGATACTGTAACCACTACACTGCACTAGCGCTCGCATGTCACATTGCTGCTGAAATCAGCTTTTCCCCTAAAATCCCAACCACTATATTTCTTTGTCAGCTGACACCAGATTCACAAATCAAAACACAACCCAATACCAGCAAGTTGGCATGAAATATGAAGACAGCAGACTTTTAGTCCCAGAGCACAGGCAAGGCCTTTCAAAATGGGGAAGTTTACCTTACAGAAGGCAACAAAGGAGTGGGCTGAATGAGCCTTCCAGGAAAGCAAGACCTACAGGTGTGATCCCACTGCACTGAGAGCCCTTGCAGCCTGGCTTGCCAAACCTAGGCTGCGGTCACACGGGCAGGAAAATGCGGGGGGGGGGGAAGTGTGGCTGTTTGCCCCGGGGCAAAATAACGCGTGGTTGCGCAAGCAGACATCCCGTGGAGGTCCTGTGGAGGTGCTGATCACACCACAATCCTGCGGTGCAGCAAAGAAGCGGCGCGCTGCGGCAAACGGGTGGTTTTTTTCCTGTACACTGACATGTGTGCATGCCCCGTTGGGTGCTTGTGCGCATCCCGAGGACACTTGGGGAAAAAAACCATTTTTGTGAGGGGACATGGGCGGGCGCTGGATGCCAGGGGATTCTATTGGAAACGCGATCACGCGCCCGCCCTTGCCCCGCGGTTTCCGGAAACTAGTACCTCCGAGGTACTAGTTTTTTATCGCGCATCTTCGGAGTGAAGCCTCGGGTGAGCCACGGGAGCTCTACGCTTCCCAGGTGTGGCGGTGAGATCGCGCCCGGAAAATCCGCCTATCTTCCATCTGTCTAGTGTGCCTAATGCTCCGTGTGACCGCAGCCCTAATCGCATCAGATAGACAGCAAAGCAAGGCAACAGCATGCATTTTACTCACCAGGAACTGAGGCCTCCCCAATGCTGTAAGTTTAATAGCTGAGAAGCCATCTTTTGAGCTGCCAGCTGTAAAAAGATCAAACATAGTTCATTCCTTTCCTCAGGATGGCTGTGAAACCCCACAGGCGATCTGACACTTTTCTTATTGGCTTATCCCGTAAGAAATCTTATCCCTATTTGAACCAATTCCCACATTACAATTCATGGCATTACAAAGTTCTTGGGGCCTTTGGGGCAAGTACATAGCAGGAGTTTTGTTCTTCCCAGGCAGGTGTGTAGGGGCCAAACTGGATTAGGATTCTGGTCCATGTGGAAAAAGAGCTTCAGCGTCCCCCATCCCACACTTTTTCCTCTGACCTAAGGAAACCAGTGTGGGTAGCATGTGAAACCCTTCTCCACATGCACCATGGTCAAGATCCAAACTAGGCCCCTGCATGCTTGAAAAGAACAGAATGCCCCCGCCACCCATACATTTGACCCAGTCTTTGTGGCAGCCACAAGGACTTTGTAACAAGTGGCTTTACCCTACATGGTGCAGGAGTTTGAACCCAGAGGACCCCAATTCAACACAGTAATCTTCTACTCTGATACTTAGAAGGGGGTGGTTTGAATATATGGAGCTTCTTCATGTAGAGCCAGACATAGGGTTGTCAGCCTCCAGGTAGGGCTTGGGGATCTCCTGCTTCTACAACTGATCTCCAGCTGACAGAGATCAGCTCCCCTGGAGGAAATGGCTGCTTTGAAGAATGGACTATATGGCATCATACTATGCTGAGGCCCCTCCCCTCTCCAAACCCCCCTCTCCTGGCTCCACCCCAAAAGTCTCCAAGTATTTTCCAACGCAGACCTGGCAACCCTAGCCAGACAACTGGTCAAACAATCCAGCATTAACTTTTATTGGCAGCAAACCTCCATAGTCTCAGTTCTTTCCTTTTCACTTAAAATGTCAAGGGTTGAATCTGGCACTCTTCGTGAGCTGCCTACTACTGAGCTGTGGCCATTCCTCTATAGCAGAGGGCCCCTTCACTCCCTGGCAGGACACTGTGTGCATGAAGATTTGAGAGGAGCTGACACAGAAGGTTCCACTGTATGATGCAACGTTTACCTGAAGCTTCTATGCACTGCAGAAAGGTGTCCATGTGCCGGTCGCATTTAGCTTCATCTGCGTAGAAGTAGGTGCGGGCGCTGATGACACCAGCCCGTCGATCGCCAAACCTACGATGTGCACTGTATCGCTTGTCTCTTTGCTCTGTGGGAAAATGAGAGCAAGCAGGTCCTGGACTGAGACCAAAGTTCTGAAAGGTGGAGGAGTCAAGGCTTGGCATGAATTACACACAGTTATGTGGGTCAGGTCTGTTTTTCATGGAATGGAAAGCCAAAGGAACTCTTCTGAGAAATCATCCATTTTCTAGGAAGAGTTACTTTTGCTTTCCCTTCCTTCAAAAACATGACAACTACCAGCAACCTCACCTTTCTATGACCTTTCAATTTACACAGGCTTTGGGCCTAGGCCAGTGACTAATGGCACTATTCTAAGCAGAGTTAGACCCTTATAAGTCCACTGAAGTCAGTAGGTTTATAATGGTGTAAACTCTGCTTCGATGGCACTGTAAGCATATTTCAAGGCAAATGCCACAGGACTTCTAGACTTGGCAGAACTCACTGCAAAGTTTGATCGATTTCATAAAATCTTCTGGAAGCAGAGAATTTGGGAGGGTTTGTACTTATAGAAAACAATACATGATAAACTCATCTGCTGTATTGGTACAGAACTGACAGGATCAGTTCTGTATGATTTAAGGCAAGACGTTTCATTTGTCACACATTCATCGATCTTTAGTGGAAGGTGCATCATGTGATGCTTTACCCATTAAACACTTCTCAATTCCACTTGAATTAAGAAGCCATTATTGTGAAAGCATGGCCCAAATGGTGCCAGATTACCTTCTAGGCAGTGTCTGCAAAATGATCTTCAGAAAATCTCATGATGCAGCCAGCATGGCACAAAGACAAAGAATTTTAGAGGAAAAATAAGTATACTACATATGATGGATATTAACTAAATCTTACTGACTGGCACTAAAGTTGATTGCTGTAAAACGCAATAATTTTATTCTTGCCATTGTGAGCCAAATACATAAATTTTTCACTACCTCTACAAAACATTGGGCAGTGCTCAAATAATTTTTTAATCCTGATGGTGGCATACTTTGCCTATTGGGAACTACAAGCCATGGCTACTTCAGCTGTAGCTGATAGGTACAGCTACAGCTACTGTAGCTGATAGGTATTGATAGTCTTATCATCTCTGATAACACAGAAAGGTGATACAAGAATAGAAGCCAGCGTTCTGCCGGAGAACATGGAGGAACTTGAACCTTGCTTGTGTTAGAATCACATGTTGCTTTCTAATAAACTCCTAGTTTGTGTAACTTCTTTCCTATTTGTGTTTAAAAGTTTCTATAAAAACATATTCATGATTAGGGATGGGCACAAACCAGTTAACGAGCCAAAATTCTGTGCGAACTTGGCCTAGTTTAGAGCCCCTAACCAATGTTCGGGGAAGGTGTCTTCCCCAAACATTTCCTGAACTTCTTTCTGGTTCATCTATTTGAGCCATTTAAACCTAACAACTGAGTGTGGGTCTGCCTGTCAGCTGTTAAGTTTATTTATTCTAGTAAATTTAAATGGCTGAGAGCCATTTCAGTGCTCTGTTTCACTTACCCTCGCTTTGAAGTGGAGGGGAGTGAAACAGATGGATTTAATGGCTGCCAGCCATTTAAATCTAACAGCTGACGGGTGCACCCTTCCTGCTGCTAGACTGAAATGGCTGGCAGCCATTTAAACCTAACAGTGCAGCAGGTCTGTCCATCAACTGTTAGGTTTAAATGGCTACCAGCCATTAAACCTGCTTCGAAGCGGGGGGAAGTGAAACAGATGGGTTAAATGGCTACCAGCCATTGAGAACCAGTTTGGTGTAGTGGTTAGGAGTGTGGACTCTAATCTGGGAGAACCGGGTTTGATTCCCCACTCCACATGCAGCTGCTAGTGTGACCCTGGGTCAGTCACAACTTCTTTCAGAGCTGCTCCCTCAAGGGCAATTCTCAAGAGAGCTCTCTCAGCTCCACCTACCTCATAGGGTGTCTGTTGTGGGGAGGGGAAGGGAAAGGGATTGTAAACCGCTCTGAGACTCCTTTGGGTAGTAAAGGGTTGGGTATAAATCCAATCTTTTCTCCTCTTCTTCTAACCCTTTCCAGGCGACCCCCCCTTTCCCCATGGTTGGGAGAAAGGGGGACCCGAGCTGGCCGGTTCTTTTCAGGAGTTTTTGGTTTGGTTTGGGAACTGCCCGAACCTCAAACAGCAATTTTTGGGTCTATGCCGATCCCTATTCACGAGTCCTGATAATTTTGAAATATTGTAGGATACAAACAGACCATACTGCAGGAAATGGATGAGTTTCACAAGTTTCTTTGTATATATGCTAAAATAAGAGTTCATACTTATATTGTCATATAAGTGACAGTGTCACAGTGTCATAGATGCAACGAACATGAAGTTGAGCAAACTTCAGAGGATGGCGGAAGACCAGAAGGCCTGGCGTGATCTGGTCCATGGGGTCGCGAAGAGGCAGACTCGACTGTGCGACTGAACAACAACAACTTATATTGTCACCATGCTTTTTTGTAAGACGCATTCTTTTTTATTATGTGGGCCTTTATACTGATACAGCTTAAGGCCTCATCGTGTCTACTCCAGCCCTAGTTGTGGCATACTACTCGCTGGCAAAAATAACACTCCTTGAGGGAACAGAGAGTTCACAAGACCGGTGGGTGCCTGGTGAGTCAGCTCACAGCAACCTCACATGGATTGTGGGCTAGCCTTCAGCTTGTCTGTTCCAGAGGGAATGCTAGAAAGACCTGCTCCATTTTACATGCTGCTGTGGCAGATACTGAAGCTGACTAGTGGTAGAAAGAGAATGGAAGAACAGAAGCTAGGAAATAGCTGTCCAGAAAGGTCTTTTACTTACTGCCTGTCTCCTTCTCAAATGCAGAGGTACAGGAGCTAGAAGGAATAGAAACACCCTTGTAAGTCACAGGGTTATTTCACCGGTGCACACCACCTCACCCCTCAGGACCTGAGCATGCTATGCAGGTGCACCAAGAACAGCTGACCCACAGAAGCTTTCTAGACTCCAGAGGACCAATCTGTGAACTATGAAGAGTGAGTGCTTACATGGAATAAGACTTGCAACCCTGTATGTCCTTGTGGTATTGTGCATGTGATGCTCCCCCAGCATGCAGAAAACTAGCCTATTAGGATGATTATATTAAACCCTTTCCCCCCTGATGTGCTACTTTTCTAAATGCAGGAATCTTTGTTATCTAGTGAAGCCTGTATTATCAACTGGTACAGTCTCTTCAACTGCCTCACCAAATTGTGTATGATTTTGGCCTGGTCAATACATGCAGCAGAATGAATTCATTCATTCATTCATTTATTAGATTTATATCCCGCCCTCCCCCGTAGGGCTCAGGGCGGCTTACATAGTAAAAGATCTTACCATAGTAAAACATCAATTTAAATTACATTTAAAACAGGTTATGCAGTTTAAAAACAATAAATACAATACATTAAAGTGCTCAACAATCTCAGCGCCGGAGCCTCGGGAGATGTCAACCGCATCCACTTCCAACACCCTGGTAGGCATTCCATGTCCTTAATATTGGGTGTCAATTCCGGTGTTTCTTCATTCCATCCTAGGGCCCTTCCCCCCCAATGATGGTAATAGCGGGGGGGGGGTGGCGGCGGCCCCTAATCGAAAGCCTGGTGGAAGAGCTCCGTCTAGCAGGCCCTGCGGAACTGTACCAGATCCCGCAGGGCCCTGATCTTCTCCGGGAGCTCGTTCCACCAGGTGGGGGCCGCCACCGAAAAAGCCCTAGCCCTCGTGATGGCCAATTTAGCATCTTTGGGGCCCGGCACAGACAATAAGTTTCGGGCCCCAGACCGTAGTGCTCTTGGGGGAACATACGGGGAAAGGCGGTCCCTCAGGTAGGCTGGACCCAGACCATATAGGGCTTTATAGGTAAGAACCAGCACTTTGAAGCGAATCCGGTACGCTATAGGCAACCAGTGCAGCGCTTTCAGCACAGGCTGAATATGGTCCCTCCTAGAGAGACCCATCAACAGCCTGGCCGCAGCATTCTGCACCAGTTGCAGCCTCCGGATTTGCGACAAAGGCAGCCCCATGTAGAGAGCGTTGCAGTGGTCTAGTCTCGAGGTGACCGTTGCGTGGATCACTGTGGCCAGATCATCCCGATCCAGGTAGGGGGCCAACTGCCGCGCCCGCCGAAGATGGAAAAAGGCGGACTTGTCAGTGGCTGCCACCTGGGTCTCCATTGTTAAGGTGTACTCCCAAACTCCGAACCCCAGACGTAGGCACCAGAGGCACCCCATCGAAGGTCGGGAGAGGGAGCCCCATCCCTGTCCTGGTCCGACTCAG
>NW_015161963.1:975885-1072442 GCF_001447785.1 Gekko japonicus
AAAGAGGCAAACCATTGCAAGGCAAGCCCCCGAATCCCCACGTCGGCAAGGCGGTGGGTCAGCAGCTGGTGGTCGACAGTGTCAAACGCTGCCGACAGGTCTAACAACACCAGTGCTGCCACACCGCCCTGATCCAGATGTCTCCGGAGATCGTCAGTCAGGGCGACCAAAGCCGTCTCGGTCCCGTGGCCTGGGCGGAAGCCGGACTGGAAGGGATCTAAGACTGAAGCATCCTCCAGGAAGCCCTGTAACTGTATCGCCACCGCCTTCTCTATCAATTTGCCCAAATAGGGCAAATTGGACACCGGCCGATAGTTGGTCAATTCGGCTGGGTCCAGAGATGGTTTTTTTAGGAGAGGGCGGACCATCGCGTCCTTGAGCACTGTCGGGAAACGCCCCTCCAAGAGGGACGTGTTGATAATATCTCGCACAGCGCCTCGCAGCCCCCCAGGACTCGCTTTAATGAGCCAGGAGGGGCACGGATCAAGGTCACATGTGGTTGGGCGAACAGAAACGAGCAATCTGTCCACTTCGTCCAGACTGAGTAGATTGAAACATTCTAAACCCGGCCCCAAAGACGTGCAAGGGGGCTCAAGTTCACTCACTGTCTCAATTGTGGCGGAGAGGTCACGGCGGAGCCCCAAGACCTTATCTGCGAAAAAGCTCGCATAAGCCTCACAGCCAAGTTCCAATTCCTTATCTTTTTGCTCGCCCTGAGGCAAGGTTGTTAAATTCCGAATTACCCTAAATAATTGGGCTGGGCGCGAGCTCGCAGACGCAATCTCCGCCGCATAGAAATCCTTCTTAGCGGCCTTGACTGCCATCTCGTAGGCTCTCATAAGCGTCCTATAAGATGTTCTCGAGGCCTCGTCGCGAGCGCGGCGCCACCGTCTCTCTAATCGTCTAAGTTCTCGCTTCAGCGCCCGCAACCCCTGGGTATACCAGGGGGCGTGCCTACCGTGAGTGCAGAGAGGACGCCTGGGAGCGATCTCGTCGATGGCTGCGGAAAGTCGGACATTCCAGTCTTCCACCAGCAGCAACTTCCAGAGGTGTTACAAAGGACTGTGTCAATTCACGCTACTATGCAAACTGCTGGTCAAGAAAAAAGAAGGCTGAGCTAGATCCTTTCTCCCTGCTGTGCTAGTTTTCTGCCTGCAGAGAGTTTTACTCAAAAGGGTGTGATCCCTCATCTGCAGTCTGAAGTGATACAGTCCATTCAACTGCTTCATTATCATGCCACTCTATGTGTATGGTGGACAGGCATTATGTGGTTCAATGATTCCACCAAGGAAGAAACAGTATTCATGATATAAATAGGCTTGTCTACTTTGCTAGGTAAGAAATTAATGGCTGGTCCAGGATGTGAACTCAGACGTGCAAACTTCCAACCAAATGCCATCCATTAGGCTGCACTGGCTCAAGAAGCCCATTGCTTAGATTTGGTGGTAAGCACAGCCTTTACAACACACACAAACAGGTAGAGGTTTCTGTTCTGTGCAATGCACAATGTGAGACAGTGAAAGGAATATTGTGAAGGACTGCAATAAAGCTGCTGCCCAGGGTCAGCTCACGATCACTGGACAAGAGATGAGGCAGGCGCCAAAAACAACTCAAGAGTGGCAGCTTGCAATACGAGAGCCGCACAGAAATTAGATCCATTCAGTTCTCATAAGAAAGTCCTGTGACATGGATTACAAATGTTGGCTGAGCTAGTGAACTCATGTCTAAGCAAGAACAAAGTAGAGCTGGTGGCGGGGTGTGTGTGGGGGGGAGGGCAACTGTGAGCTGCCTCAGAATATGAAGTGGGTCTTTTTTTTGCTTTGCAGCAATGCAAGAAAATCCTTTATCGGGATCACTGCCAAGTGCCAACAAGGGTGCAGTTCTCAGCAGTGCTGATTCTGTCTACATCAGGGAAGACACCTAATTTTGTAAACATGCCCCCTATATATTAGGAAACCCTAGTTCATGGCCTGAGTTGTCTTGGCTAAGAACAAAACTGCAGTCTCTTTCTCTCCTCCACCCCAGGCATTCTAATGAAGTTTAATATAATTACTACTGTTGAAAGTGATACCAGTTTCTTTTGCACTATTTTTACACACATGCACAAAAGTCAGGGACATCAGCCATGGAAGAGAACAAAACAAAGTGTCATAACGACATAAAAGCGCTCTGAGAGAACTATGTCTTGCCCAAGGTCATCCAGCAGCTGTGAGTGGAGGAGTGGGGAATCAAACCCGGTTAGAGTCCACGCACTTAACCACTAAACAAACTGGCTTATTGTATTTATTGCATGTGTTTTGTTAATCTGTTTTTATGATGTAAATCTGCACTCAGCAGATTATTATAGGTTGGAACCCACCCTGAACCTGCTTTGTGGGGAGGGCAGGATATAAATCGAAGGAAATAAGTAAATGAACTAGTTCCTTCACTAAGGCTATTTAAGAATGACCTTCTTCTATGGATATGGATACACACCCACCCAATATTGAACTACAGGCAAATACATCCTATGGGGCAAGTAAGTGACCCAAAGTTTGCAACCTAAAGCAGGAGTGGTAGATGCCAGCTGCCACTGAGGGTGGCAGATGAGATCACCTTGACCCCTTGGGCCAGAATGCCCTACAACCTTTCCTGTGCAAGCCTCAGCATGACTGCATTAAGTGCTTCACTCAGAAAGGAGAAAAGTTTATCAAGAACTGATTACTCAATGCAAAGAAACCCCCACCATTCAAAACACAGTTTCTATTCAGTGTGGAAATAGATTGCACAAAGAAAGGCCGCTGAGCGGAAAAAAGAAAGAGGCGGGCCAGGGCAGCTCCAGTCTTCTTCCTGGGGTTCCCGGCATCGGCTTGCACAGAGCTGCACATACTTCTGCCAGCTCTGCTGCTTGCATAAGGGCTCTGCCTCTCTAGCCACCAATCAGGCTGAAGGAGAAGGGATTTCCCTCAGCCAATCATGCTGCCCAGCAGCTCGTTTTTCTTTCTCTGGAAGCGGCAAGTTGCACATTGTGTACTGAGCACAGAAAAAAAAATCCAGCCTGTGTTGTAAGATAAGTTCCTGACTTCCAGCTCAGATGCTGCAGGCAGGCAATTTGACACCCTCGCCCACATATTCACTTTCACATTAGAATCATACTTTTCTCCTGTGTCCATGCTGCAAGAAGCTGCGTTTGGTGGCAAGTTCCTACTGCACGAAGACAGTAAAACATGGAGAACCATAGGACAGGGGCAGAACAAATTTCTTGCCAAGGCCCAGATTCAAATGCAATACCCCTAGTTAAAGGGGTCTGAATCAGCAGGACCAAAGAGGATACTCCACCTGAGACCTTGGGGTGGTTCTGTAGTCAAAAGAAAATAATGAGCCTAAAGTAAAGCACCATGTCGGAAATCCACTGGTAAAGCATCCCTGAAATAACAGCATGGAACTGAAGCAAGAGAAGAGGCCACTTGCACAGCTTTTGCACAGCTGGGGTATGCACATCAGAGAACTTAGCAGAAAGGTTTGGTAGTGAATGGTTTATAAGCCTTTCATTTTATAAAGGACACCAGTCATAGCCTACTCCTGTCAGAAGCAAGATCCCTTTCCTAGGGACTTTAGCTGCATTCACATCTTGTTAGATAGTGCACTGTAGGTACAATTCACTCCTGGATTATCCTGGGTAGACAAGACGATACAGCCGCAAATGATGGCAACAGCCAGACTATCTGAGAATACAGCCATGCACCCACAGTCCTACAAGGAACTCCCTCGGAAGTGACGCAAGTGTAGTGCAAAGGTGGCCAGCTTCCAGTTGTCCTTTCCAAAATGAGGAGCGGTGTAAATGTGTGAACCAGTTCAAGCATTACATACACGAATCCTGATGACTCTGCTAAAGACCCCATGGTTCATTATGTGTCCAGACTCCAGCACTCCCGTTTTTGGGGAGGGGGGGGAGGCAAGAAGCTTAAAATTATTAAATATGCATTGGTCACCCAAGTCCCAGAACTGAAAAAGAAAAATACTGTGAAGAACTTGCATTCCTCCCTCTGCATTCCAGGCTGTCTTCTGAAACTAGAAAGATTAGTTTGAAAGGAAGAGATGACAGATAAGACAACGCCCCTGAAAGAGGTCACAAAAGGGCAAATGCGAACTTGGCCCTTGTACAGTGCTGAAATAGTGCCTTTTGGATGGCTCCCATGGACAGTCCTGGCATCCTTGGCAAACACCCCCATTCTTTCAACATTCAGGCCTTCCCTTCGCTGAAGGCCAGTTTTTTCCTGTTTCAGCTGCCTTGAATGGGCAGTGATGCAATGCCATACATCAGCCAGCATTGTCAACACCCCTATCGTCTACTCCATCAAGCTACAGCTGATAAGCACAGAGGGGAGGGAACGGCCCGCATACCTATTGGGCATAACCAAGCCAACTTGCCCCTTAGGAAACCCCAGGGCCTTCTCTTGTATCGGGTGGCCTTTTGGCCTCTCCATTTACAACTGCCTCTCTACACACTCACTGTCTGGGGCTGATGGCATAATCAGCTGGCCATTCAAAAGTGACGCAAAAGCCCAGTTTGATGCAACAGCTTAGTCCAGCACCCCAGCCGCCCTTCTCTCATGCAAAGCAGCAAGCAGAACACACTGGTGTCCGAGCTAATGCAACCACTGGAACCATACACCCCAGCTACAAGGGAAACAGCCTTAGCATGCTTACTCCAGTTCCTTCTTCTCTGCCTCCTCTGTGGTCAGGTCCTCCTCCACACTGTAGTCCAGGACTGAGCCCACGCCGTAGGCATGGTTGTGCTGCATAAGAGGCTTGATAGCTTCTCTGTCCTCTCCAGCCACAAACTGCCCATAGAAGGTCATTTTCATCAGCTTTTCAAAGAGCTGCTGCCCCAGCAGCTTCCGGGTGAGGTTCATCAGCTGCAAGACAGAAAGAGAGCTATGAAGAGCGCGACATCTTCCCTCTCAGCATGTGGCTGGGAAGCCTGCTTTCTAGGGGTCCTTGGGACTGCAGTCTGTTGAGGTGAGGACTGCACCCCCTTTTCATGACCATGGCCTCGGTCATACGGGCCGGAAAATGTGGGGGGGAAGCGTGGCTGTTTGCCCCGGGGCAAAATAACGCATGGTTGCGCGAGCAGACGTCCCGTGGAAGTCCCGTGGTTAGGGGGGAGGTGCCAATCACAGGACACTCCTGCGGCGCTGCAAAGAAGCGGGGCTACGGGGCAAACGGGGATTTTTTTTGGTTAAACTAAAGTGTGCGTATGCTCCGTTGGGTGCTTGTGCGCATCCGTGGAGACTGGAAAAAAACCACCTTTTTGTGAGGGGACATGGGCGGGCGCCGGAACTACCACTGGAAACATGATCAGACGCCCGCCCATGCCCATCTCCCACTCCTCCCCCCGGGAATCCAAAGCAGCTTACAATATCATCCATTTTTGTTCTCACTACAATTCTGTGGGTTGTTTTGGGCACCTAGCAAGCTTCCATGGTTGAGTGGGGATTCAAACTTCGCTCTTCTGTATCCTGCTCTGGCACAGTAGCCACTGCACTGTGTTGTCTCTTCTGTTTAGTGGGGGGGGGGGGGGAAGCAATAGGAACACACAGGCTTCCTATGGGAGTGCCGTCCCCCTCCCCACCACCACCCTATGAGTCCTCTGCTGTATCAGAGCAGACTTATTGCTTTCTCTGTATAAACCAGTAGAAGGAAGAGATGATTCAAGGGGGAATGGGAGCATTAAATAAAAGAGGGGAAAGAGAGAAGGGTGTCTGGTAATGGAAACAGGAAAGTTTAGACAGTGGGATCTTTTCCACAGGAGGGGCCACGGAAGGAAGAGGAGGAAAACCAAATGGGAAATGGCAGGGGGGAAAGAAGAGATGTCAGCAGAGAAAGCGATAAGTCTGCTCTGATACAGCAGAGGACTCATAGGGTGGTGGTGGGGAGGGGGACAGCCCTTCCATAGGAAGCCTGTGTGTTCCTATTGCTTCTGGGTCCCTGGGTCCCCCCCCCCCGTGCGTTTTGCTCTCTAATAGTCCCAGAGGGAGCAACACACATGTGGAAAAGGGGACGACGACCCCAAAGAAATAGGGACAAACGAGTGACAAAAATGAGAATGCGGAAGAGCCCTAGACGCTCCCAAGAGTCGCGAAGCCGGCTAACGGAAGGCAAGGCAGGCGCTCCTTGGTTCTCCCTCGCTCTTGGGCAGCGACTGCAGAGGTAGAGCCCGCCAGCCTCGCTGCACGGCGGAACCCACTGCGTTGGGCGGCAGACTCCGCTCCGGCCACCCCGCGCTTTATTGCCGAGAGGCAGATGCGCTCGGCTCACCTGCGGGGCGCGCTCCACCAGCGGATCCAGAGAGCAGAGGCCCAGCACCAGGAGGCTGCGGACCAGCTCGCCGCTGGTCTTGCTGCGGAAAGCCTCCCGCGGGTCGGCAAAGTCCACGGCTGGCGGCGGTGGCAGCGGCCGGTGGGCATCTTGCGACGGCGCCGCGGAGGAAGCGACGGGGGCCACCGGGGCTGTAGGTGCTGCGCCAGCTCGGGAGGACGATGGAGCAGCGGCGGTGGCGGCTGCAGCAAGAGCTGGCTCCGGAGCACTGGAGAGTGGACAGCGCCTAACGAGGACAGCCGAGGCTGCGCGCAGTGCCCGTGACCCGCCGCGGATGTTCTGGCAACACACAGCCATGGTTACGCACGGCCGTAAAGAACCCGGCAAGTCGGCCCAAGCGCTTAAATGGGCGCCGAGGGATAACGCCCCGCCCACTGCCATTCAATGCTCGCCGCGAGCGCCCGCTGATTGGCCTCTGCTTTCCAGGCCACGCCCGTCAAGTTATACCGCCCAAAACGTCGCTAGGGGATCCTTCGGTCTTGCTTTTCTCCAAGGCGGGTTCCATCACCGTTGAGGGCTCGCCGCAGAGGTGTGATTTTTCTGCGCTGTCCTTCTCGAGACTCCGACCCCGCGACAAAAGCCACGTCTGCGCTCATCTACAGAAAAGACGCCGTAGGGGACGATTTCAAATGTAGTGCGCTTATGAAGGCCAACTAAAAGGTCACAAAGTAGTAAACAAGCTTTCCAGTGTACCAGACCTTTTCTTCAGTCCAGATGTTCGGGGGGGGGAAATAATTTTTAAACGTGTTGCTGAAGGTGTTGGAAAGTCCGAGTTTGCGGGTTTACATGTATTATTGCAGACATCCAATGCAGTCTTCCCCTCACTTAGACTCTTTAAGGTTGCCAAACTCCAAGTGGGGTCTGGAGGTCTCCCAGAATTACAACTGATCTCCAGACTAGAGATCAGTTCCTCTGGAGAAAATGACTGGTTTGGAGGGTGGACTCTATGGCTTTATACCCTGCTAAAATCCTGCTCCTTCTCCCAACCCTGTCTTCCCCAGGCTCCACCTCCAACTCTCTTGGAATTTCCCAACCCTGAATTGGCAGGCAACCTTACCCCCCAGATTCTCTTGTTCCAGTGCAGCAGTGCCGGCATGGTCTTCAGCAAGTTGAAAGCTGCAAGCCCTATGCTTGCGGAGGGTCCCAGTGGAAAGGATAAAATGAGGCGCGGGGGGGGGGGGCATAGTAAGGGCAAAGCAGAATTTTGTTGGAATACTAATGTTACCCTAGCAAAAGAAGTGGTGTAAGTTAAAAGACTTCCCACTGCACTCCGTGGAGAGTCCGAGACCACCTCTTCCATACTTCTTCCTTTAGACCTCCAACAGAGCATAAAACTTAGACTACTACAACCAGTGGTATATACTGTGTCTTGGACCATTCAGATGCGTGCCCATGTCGCTCTTCATGGCTAGAGAATTTAAGGTACACAACAGCAAACTCACAGTAGACACCCCAATGAGCCCACCAGGAAAAAGGCACAGAATGAACAATAAGACTGCTCCCTGCTGAGCAAGGTCTAGGGTCCATGATCTCACTCAGTTATGACTACTTTGACCAGCAGCAGCTCTCCAGGGTCCCAGATACAGAAAGGCCTTCCTCCTCACTGGCTGCCTGAAATCCTTTAAAGGTATCAATGATAAAAGGGTTGGAACACTTTCCCTATGAGGAAAGGTTAAGGCGCTTAGGGCTCTTTAGCTTGGAGAAACGACGACTGAGGGGTGACATGATTGAGGTTTATATGATTATGCATGGGAAAGAGCAGGTAGAGAAAGAGGTACTTTTCTCCCTTTCTCACAATACAAGAACTCGTGGGCACTCCATGAAATTGCTGAGCGGTTGGATAAAAGGAAGTACTTCTTCACCCAAAGAGTGATTAACACTTGGAATTCAGTGCCACAGTGCCACAGGAAGTGGTGGCGGCTACAAGCATGGACGGCTTCAAAAGGGAATTAGATAAGCATATGGAGCAGAGGTCCATCAGTGGCTATTAGCCACAAGGTATAGATAGGGACTCTGGGGCAAGTGATTCTCTGTAATCTTGGTGCTTGGGGGGGGGGGGTCAACAGGGGGATGGCTTCTAATGTCCTGGCCCCACTGGCACTGGTATTTCTGGCCACTGTGTGATACAGAGTGTTGGACTGGATGGGCCTTTGGCCTGATCCAACATTGGCATCTCTTATGTTCTTATGTTCTGGCACCTTCAGCATACTGTACCACTGAAGAACAAACCCTCCAGTGGAGAACCCCCCACTCTGCTTTTTTTAAGTGCTCCTTCTCCTCCCCCAAAGGCAGGAAGCGAGGTCAGTTATCTGCCATAATTATGTAAATGGATTGGCATTTATTTATTTATTCAATTTATACCCCGCCCTCCCCGCAAGCGGGCTTGCAAAGGAACTGAGGGATTTGGTGTTAGGAATCTTCAGGTGACTCTTGTAGGTTTCCCAGAATGCCTGTAAGGAAGGCTCCCAGGATGCACCTGGGTGACCAGGATGGACCAAGTCAAAGGGGGTGGAGAGTGTGATGTAGAATGGGTGGAGCCAGAGGTTTAATAAAAGTGCTTGCTCCCAGGAGGGAGGGTCTCCGTCTCCTGTTGAGCTCTGGTCAGCAGGCTGGTGGCCATCTTGAACATGCTGCTAGGCCTAGCTGTCTGGCTGGATGCAGGATTCCTTAGGTAATGAGGTATAACTTTCTAAGCTTGGAATTGTCTACTCCAATATCTAGCTAGAGTACGTTTTAGGGGATGTGATTATGACCAACTTTCAGTTATCCTTCTGGTTGCAGTTCTGGTGCTGTGCTAAAAGACTGTTTGTAACCTTTTCCTCTTTTTAATAAATATTTTACTTTTTGTAGTGTTCTCTTAACCACATAGTTCCCCCAACCGCCTTACACCACATTACTTTGAGAGGGGAGTCCCAGGAAGGGGGAAGGCAAGCAGTCAAGGCACCCATTGCTACTCCTCCAGGGGCCCCCCAAAGAAGGAATTTGGTCTCTGTGATAACCAGGTGCTGGGTAGCAGGAGACCAGAGGCAGGATCTCAGTTTGAGAAGGGGTGTCAGGAGTCTCTCCCTCCTGGCAGGAAGACCCCAACAGGACAGTGGTGGCAGAGATACCCTAGTGGAAGAAAGTGGAATAGCACCCTCCAGAAATTGGTGTAAGCCAAGGAGGGGGCTGGCAGGACAGGGTCTGTAAGTCAGAGCAGGCCTGTTCCGCCACACCTACCCAGGGGCATTTGAGCTTTCCTCGGGAAGCAGCCTCTCCAAAGATAGCCTGCCAGCCATAATGATTGAGATGTCAAAAAGGAAACCCCCCCACACACTATCAGTCCTGGTATAAATTAATTGTATTGGCATATCTTTGGTCTCTGCTAGCAGAAAAGGACGTCACTCTGATCCTATTCTCTCATCCAGTAGGCATAATTCGTTGACACAATTGCGCTGCTTGTTGCCAAAATTAATCATTAGCTTCTGACAGAAACTTGGATATCAGCGTGTGATTTATGGAGTGGTTGCATTTGTGAGTAGGGCTGTAAAAGCCTTGTGCTTAAATGATAAGCATGTGGAAATGTGGAGCAATAAGAAGCATGCCATTGTAATGGTTGTTTTATGTAGTTATGGCTGTGGTTGTGTGTGTGTGTGTTTTAAAAAACGGATGACGTTAAAGAGGCTAATGCTAGAATCAACTATCACTTTCATTTGAATCATTGCCCAAGTGAAAGGGACATGCTTCATTCAATTATGTAAGCATTCAATAGCATTTTAAGAATGCCGGAGCCTGATGTTGTCAGTTCTCAGAAGCTTAGCAGGGTGAGCCCTGGCTAGTACGTGGATGTACCACCAAGGAAGTTCAGGGTCGCTATGCAGAGGCAGGCAATGGCAAACCACTTCTTGCCTTAAAAAACCCGTGGGGTTGCCCTATGTCGGCTGCAGCTGGATGGCATTTCCACCACCACCGCACTTTACAATGCATGGTCATGACAACCCTGTCATTTGGCTGCTGTTCTTGGTCCCATTTGATAGACGTGATGGTGTATGAAAGACTGAAGGAGTGAAGGTCAGAGCCAGGGCTTGCCCAAAGCCACCCAATATGGGGCAGCAGAGCCTGCCTCTCCCCCACCTGCTGATTGGTGTATAGCCTGACTAGGGTTGCCAAGTCCTCAGCTGTTGAATAGTGGGGGAGTCCAGTCTTGGTCTGGGAGTCTGTCCACGCGCGCAAAGTTTTTCCTCGGATGATTGTGGCCCCGCCCCCAACGTGCCCAATGTGATTGCGTCACTTCCGGGTGATGTGCTGACGCTGGGCATGTCATGTGCTTTGGGGGTGGGGTTCCCCCTGGGGCCCGATCCGTCGGTGGCGGGTAACGGGCGCCCCCCGGGGGGACTTGGCAAGCCTAAGCCTCACACAATTGGCATCACTTTCTGCCCCAATCAGCTTGGTCTAATTTTATCTCCCCTTTGGTCCATGGTGCTCAGGGCAGTCTTCCATTTTATCCTCACAACAACCCTGTGAGGTAGGTTAAACTGAGAAGAGAGTCTGACATATTAAATCCCCTGTCCGTCTTTCTAAATAGTTGTAGGAGAGCCAGTGTGGCGTAGTGGCTAAAGTGTCAGACTAGGATATGGGAAACCCAAGTTCGAATCCCCTCTCTGCCATGGAAGCTCGCTGGGTGACCTTGGGCCTGTTACACATTCTCAGCCTAAGCCACGTTACAGGATTGTTGTGAGGATAAAATGGACGAGAGGAGAATGGTGTAAGCCACTTTGGGTCTCCACGGGAGAGGAAGGTGGGGGTATAAAGGAATTTAATAATAAGTAAAAATTAAATTGAAAATGTGAGCAAGTTATTCCTTTGGACACATGCAAAAAAAAGTACAGGTCCACTTCACCCCAGTGTAACTTTTCTCCCCAAAAGGATCAACTCCATCCCCACCCGTAAGCCACAAGGCTGCTCACTGTTGTGAGCCACCAGGGCTACCCCCAAATTAGCCAGACATGGTCATCAATTTATGGTAGTGGAAAGGGCCATCCAGCTGCTGCCAACTTACAGCGACCCTGCAGGCTTTTCAAGGCAAGAAACATTCAGAAGTGATTTGCCTTTGCCTGCCTCTGCGTAGCAACCCTGGACTTCCCTGGTGGTCTCCCATCCGACTACTAACCAGGGCTGACCCTGCTTAGCTTCTGAGATTGGATGAGATCAAAGCCCGGGCCATCTGTGTCACACTAATCCACTCATGGCAACAGCCAAATGACATCTCACCCTCCCAGGGTTGTCAGCTATGCCCTGGGAAATGCCACAGTGCTTCCCTCTCTGCATAGGATGCCTCTGTGCAGAACCCAAAGGCATCACAGGAGGAGTTTAGAAATCTTGCAGTGGGAACAATACTTTCATTTTCATAATGCAGCATATTTGGATAGCTGTTTCTGGGAAAGGAACGTTTGTCAAGAGCAGAGGAAGGGAGTGACCTGCACACACACATACACACGAAAGAATAGAAAGTACATGAGCAAGAATCAGTTCTGCAAGGTGCTTGGTAGCTTAGTGGGAAAGAACAGCTGTAGTGGGAAACAGGATATGGGGGGGGTCTGGGTCCCATTCCAGGTGAACTGGAGGGGCAACTTCCCCAAGACAAGCTTGCTGTCGGAAGGCCTGCTGGCGGCACTAATTTTGGATGAAAAAGGGGAGCTCACGAGAATAGAACTCCCATTTCCCCCTCACTCCCCAGAAACTGTAACCAAACACAGACAGAAATGCATTTGCATTCCCAAGGGGCCTAACACAAAGTGCACCCCTTTCTCACCGCTTCAGTGCATGATGTAGTCTCAGACACTGTCACTTCTTATGGCCCTGAGACAGGCAGCTTCTCTCTTCTTTCCAAGCTGGGTTATCTCAACCAAGGTGAGATGTCGGGGGGTGGAGCCTGAGGAGGGTGGGGTTTGGGGAGGGGAGGGACTACAATGGGGTATAAGGCCATAGAGTCCACCTTCCAAAGTGGCCATTTACTCCAAGTGAACTGACCTCTGTCGGCTGGGGATCAGTTGTACTCCCAGGAGATCTCCAGTCACCCCCTGGAGGTTAGCAACCCAACTGCCAAACTCTTATTACTGAGCCTAGTGTCTGCAGCCCCACCCTGCCTGCTCTGGGTCTCTCCAGGCCTGGCTGCTGCAGCTGCCAGTTGTGTCTGGCTTGTTTCAACCTTATAGAACCTTTATAAAATGGTCTCCTGTAGCACTGCTTTATCGGCACCCAGCTTTTCTTACACTGCTAAGCAGTCTCAGCTGGTCTGGGAGGGGGAGCTGCAGGAAGGTGATGGGAAGGGGGGAAGTGACAGAGAAGATGGTGTGCTGGACTCCAGGGTGGGTTGAAGGGATGGTGGCAGGGTCAGCTGGAGGTGGATCAGGGGCTGTGGTGGATCAGAGGGGGGAGCTGGTAGACACTGAAGTAATGTTAAGCTGCTCTGACTCAGAAGCAGTAAGGTTCCTCCATACTTCTCCTCTGTACAAACCTCTTGAATGCTACAATCAATGAGGCAGTGGCTGTTGTAAGCCAACCAGAGAAAGTAGGGCAGTATTATGGTCAGGGCTGCAGGCCACAATTGGCCTGTGGGCTGTATGTTGTATACCCAGGGGTCGTTACGTAGAGCAAGGGGGACTCATTAGCATAACTCATTAGCATATGCCACACCCCCTGACATCACCGGAAGTGTGTCATAAGGCCACACACCCCGCCCCAAATGGTCCCGGCCGCCGCCGCCGGCCTTGCAGCTCCACTGCCGAGCCCCATGAAGGGCCCGGCGGTGGACCTGCAAGGCCGGTGGGAGTGCAAGGAAGCCCCGTGAAGGCCCTCCCTGGCCCCAGGCAGGCAGGGGTGGGGAGAGGCAGGGAGGAAGCAACTTACCCTCCCTCTTCTCCTGCCTCCTCCTGGCTGAATGAGGGCCGGAAGCGGGGCGGCTGGAAGCAGGGGGTGGGGCTTCGTCATGTGCCCCGCCCCCCGTACCTCACCCGGGGGAACTGCGATCCCCCGCGATCCCCCCCGAAATGACCTCTGTGTATACCTGTAGCCCAGAGTTGAGGGCCTTGAGTTTTGTGCATTAGAATTTTGAATAGGGCATGTAAGATGGGATATCTGACTGTATGCACGTGCACAATGTTCCTTGTATTCAAAGATGAACGGTTCAAATACTGGAGGTGTCTGAGGGAATGAACTTTGAAAAGAACGCAACCATTAACTCTTGCTACAAAGCAAACAAGGGGCTGCAGAGAAAATTCACTTTGGGGTACGAACAGCAGCAGCCAGATCCCATACAGGCCGGGGTCAGAAGATGTGGCACAGCCTTGATACCTTCTTATTTAGAAATGAATCAGTGCAAATGCAAGGGGGGGGAATGGGATAAAAATCTACCCACGTTCAGCAATTACTGTTACTATAAATAACAGTATATACTACACTATAAAAAAGTTACTATAAGCCTGCTCCCTTTTGCCTAAGTAATTCCCTCGTGGCAGCAAGAGCAGAAATAACAGGAAGGGGGCCAGGCAGGCCTGAGAGCTTTCGTTTTTCTCACTGCCTCTCTGGGTTCCGAGAATTGGGAGCTGCTGATACCATCTGTTCAGTAAATCCTGCAAGATTCCAGAGATGTCCCGTTCAAGGGAAATGAGAGCAGCAATGTTTTCCAATGTTCATGACCTGTCCAGTTTTACTATGTAAACATCTTTTTTTGTTGGAAGCAGGCATAGAATTTTTGTAACTAAGTCAATAACAAGTAAACAATATGAAAAGTTAATGTAAGAATCTGGGCTGGTTCAATGTATTTTGGTTCTTGGGGCTCTTCTGTGACTTAACGGGTGGCAGATCGGGTGTGGGAAGCAATAAGGAGCATAAGCCGCATCCATTGCCTTTCTCTCGCTGCTACTGGCTGGGCTGACGTTAAGCTCCAGTGGTTCTGCCAGCACTTGAGGGGCTGACCCTTTTAGCAGCAATGTGGGTCTGGAAGGGGATGTGAAAAGTACTGGGTTCGACGCATGGAGGACTCGGACCACGACATGTGTCCAGACGCGTTTATTGGACTTCACAACAAGACACACAAAATGGCCCTGCAAGGCCAACTATATACACTCCACCTGGCACACTTCTGTCCCCATTGGAGGGTTTGAATCTCCTGCCAAGGGTGCTATTGGTGGGCTCCCAGTGGGCTAGGATCCTAGGTCCCCTTTGTGTTTGGGGACCAAGCTCCTTCTTTAGCCACAGACCCCTGGTGGCGGTCCACGTACATAACAGGATGGCAGGTTTAAGCCGCGACCATCCATCCGCTCTTCCCACAGAAACTGTGGCTGGAAGCAGACCAAGACCCAGAAGTGCCTGCCAGATTGTGCTGCTACCTTTTGGGTTGCTTGGCTAGGAAGCTGGCCATGGTGAAGATTCTTGCAAAGGCAGTGCAGAGAAATACCAGCCTGGAAAGAAGGGACACGCTTCCTGCGCAGGGTGAGCAGTGCTCTAAGATGGAAAGAAAAGCAGATGTTGGTGTCCTTCCGGGCACACAATTACAGTAATGGGCAGAAAGTGGCAGGGAGAACCACTGGACTGGGGCACAGCAATGTCCAGAGGCCAGGCAGGATAGAGCCAGGACTTGTCTTTGCTGCACCAGTCTTATTCTGTTGGGCACAATGTCAATATTCCCTCTAAGCTGTGGAGTCTTCTGAGCAAAAATTCTACTTTGTGAGCTACCGGCATTAAAGTTTTGAGCGAGCGATTTGGCTACTGCATACATTAGTCTGCTCTGGAGCCATCCTTCTTCCTGAGCTGAGATAAAAATGTGTGAGCTGGAGGCTAAAAAACTGTGAGCTAGCTCACACTAACTCAGCTTAGAGGGAACACTGCACATGATGCCGGTGAGGCAAAAGCCTTCACTAGAAAGACTTCACATCGAGGGGCCTTTTTTCTTTTGAACTGGGCTCCTGCCCCTGGAAAACAACGACTGGTTACTTCGTCTCCTGGTGAAAGCAGATCTTTGCTGCAATAGGAAAGTGAAACCGAAATCTAGCAGCACTTTAAAGACTAACAAAATGTATTCCAGCATAAACTTTTGCCAGGAAGGACAATTTGATTTGGGTGACCTCTGGTGGTCAGCAACAAGTAATTTCAGCTTTCTGCTTCCACAAAATTCAGAAGTTGTAACCAATGATTGGTTGGCTTTAATGACTGACACTCTCAGAGTGGATTTTCTTTTTATATTTTCTTCAGTGTGGAGGATGGAGAGTAACTCCCAGTCCAGCATTTTTGTCTTTGAGTGTTGACTCTGGATAAAGTGTGATGGATGTAGGGAGATCCAGAGTATTCGTTGCTAGATATGGGGATTCCCTCCACATCAAGATCTTTAAAGCTTCTCTGGCCTAGTTTTTCTTCTTCTTCTCTGTCTCTCTGACTTTCCACCACAACACATAAGAACAAATCTGGTACTTTCAATTATGTTCCAACAATTGACGGGACAAATGTTAACAAAACCTTTGTGAGGTACTCCTGAAGTGAGTGTTCAGTGGAGACATACTGTCTCATCTAGACACAAGGGACCCTGACTGCATATAGCAGAAGTGCTCAAGATTTAGGAAATCATTGCCAGAGGGTAGCAAAGACCATCAACAGAGTGGGAGCCCGTGATGGCTTGAGCTGTTGCTTTTCCAAGCGTGGAAACAGAGGTTTTGTTCCTTGCATGCAAGAATCATGTACAGCACCACTGGGTGCTTCAGTGTACTTCAGAGTACCTTCAAGGCACCCTTGAACTTAGTCAGAGTCTTGGGGCAACTTAAAAGCTAACAAGATTTTATTCCCATATAAACTTCTGTGGACTGTAGTCCACTTTGTCGGATGCTATGCAAAGGGGTCTCATTAGGCAGGCATTTGTATTTTGTGGTGTGGTGTAGTGGTTAACAGTGGTGGACTCTAATCTGGAGAACCAGGTTTGATTCCCCACTCCTCCACATGAAGCCGGCTGGGTGACCTTGGGTCAGTCACAGTTCTCTCAGAACTCTCTCAGCCCCACCTACCTCACAGGGTATCTGTTGTAGGGAGAGGAAGGGAAGGCAATTGTAAGCTGCTCTGGGACTCCTTTGGGTAGTGAAGAGCGGGGTATAAAAACTAACTCTTCCTCCTCTTCCTCCTCCTCCTCTGCAAGGCCAAAGGGTCATGAAATGGAGTAAGTACAGGGTGAGACATAATTATGCAAAATTCAAATGCCATGTGGAAAAATACATCCAGAGTAGCATTAACTGGCCACCTGCCAAACTATTTAATACTTGTAATTCTGAGGAGTTCCAGGCTTGAGACAGTTTACACCTATAATGACTAAGGAATCTCAAGTCCTTTTTGAGCCCTGGGGTGGAGAATTTTGTCAAAACCAAATCAAGGCACAAGGTACGTGTTGGAAATGGGTACCTTTTTGTGCAGAAAGGCTTCCTGACACTTAAAATACAGAACTGATGCAATTTGATAGGGACTCATCCACATCAGATGCCATCAAAAGTCCCGCCTCCCATACCAAAGGCTGTCAGCTCCAGGTTGGGAAATACCTGGAGATTTGGGGGGGGGGTGGAGCCTGGGGAGGGCAGGGTTTGGGGAGGGGAGGGACTTCAATGGGACACAATGCCACAGAGTTCATCTTCCAAAGCAGTTGTTTTCTCCAAATGAACTGATCTCTGTAGGTTGGCAGGAGATCTCCAGCCACCACCTGGAGGTTGGCAGCCCTACCCTATATCCTCTGTCACCTCATCAGCTGCTTGGCTGAAACCAATGGCATTTATGTGTTGAAATGCATCCTGACACATACGATATAACGAAACATAATCTTCTTCATCCAGACAAACGTTCCTCCTACCTCCCCTTTTAGCTCAACAAACACCTTATCAAAACTGCAACCATTTTGTATTGAGTCCTTTCCTCCTCTGAGCCTGCACTGCAACATCCAAGCGGGAGTACCACTCAGCTGACAGATTGCCTTTCACTGGTCCCAGAGAGGCAGGGCATGCTCCCAGTGTGTGTAGATATCAGTTGACCTCTAAGAGTAATTTCTGCTGACCTCTAAGAGTGTCACAAGCACACAATGCATCATTTTCTTTTTGCCAACGTGGAGGATGATAAATGGGTAGGGGGCAGCTGACATGGAGGGGTCTGAAAAGGTTACCAGGTTTTGCTACTCCTTACCTAGGAGCTGCGGTGGCTCAAGTGGTTAAGACACTGAACTGCAGGCTGTGGAAGGTCGGTAGTTCAGCAGTTCGAGGCCCGAGTGTGCTGCATGACGGAGTGAGCTCCCGTCTCTAGTTCCAGCTCCTGCCAACCTAGCAGTTCGAAAGCAAGAAATTGCAAGTAGATAAATAGGTACCACTTCGGTGGGAAGGTAACAGCGTTCTGTGCACCTTGGTGTTTAGTCATGCTGGCCACATGACCACGGAAATGTCTTCGGACAGCGCTGGCTCTTCGGCTTTGAAACGGAGATGAGCACTGCAACCCTAGAGTCGGATTCGACTGGCTTTTGAGCAAGGGAACCTTTGCCTTTGCTTACCTAGAGAAGCAGGAAGCTCTTAAAGTGGTGCACAGTTTGGACTTGCAGAAATTCCTGTCTATCCATAAAAGTCTTGTGTGACCACAGGATACGCTGCTTTCACTTCTCTAATGTGGAGAATGAGATGAAATCGGGGTAGGTGATGTTAGCAGCCAGGTAAGGCGTGTTCCTCTTAAGAGAGTCAAGATTTGGTGCAAGGTACCTGACTGGACACCCAAAGCTCAGAGCAAAACAGGATTCCGGTGGCACCTTAAAAGCTAACTATATTTTTTTTCCTGCATGAGCTATCTTGAACAAGAGCTCACTTCGTGAGACGCACAAAGTATTCATCCATTAGGCAGAAGTATTTATAGTTCAAGTTGCACACAACAGAGGGAGGTGTGCGTATTGGGGGGGGGGACCTGTTATAAAGAGAGGCTGGCTGAAAACAATCAGAAGAGTAATCAATCCACTTGGAGTGCATGAGGACCACAATGTTACCATTGCTACTTCAAAACAGTACAGTTGCCGGCGGCGACGTCTGTAATGTCACAATCTCATGGGAGGGGGATGCCTGTCTTTTTCTGTCTTGTCTTTTCCCGTCTGTGTCCGATCTGCAGGATCTCCTCTAGAGTGTTGCAGTCGTGCTTGGGACAACTATTATTGATGTCCTCCTCTGAATCAATAACTTTTTTTTTAAAAAAAGGGAAGGAATTTTAATTCCAGACGGATCTGCTGCAAAGAGGATTTAGTGCTTGAAAAGGAGGAGGGGGAGGAGGGTTTAGAAAGGAGGGAAGGCTATTCGTGCCATGCATATTTCATGCTCAGCCTGACACTGCAGAAAACAGTCCCTTCGATAAGCAAGCAAACCTCGGCAGATGGCAACAAGTTCCCGGAATCTCACCTGGGAGGGAGATGGATGAGGCTGAAATGGCTCCCTCTGCACTTCAGTGGAAATGTCAAACTGCTCTGGCAGGTGCTCCCTCGCATCCCTGCTAATGCCGACCCCCCCCACTGCATGTACTTAATGGGCTCCCTCTCCAATTGCCTATGCAAGGGTTTTCCAGCGTTGCACTCTATCCGTTTGCAGGCAGAGTGAGCCTGTCCTGGCTGGTTCCCTGGCCCTAGAAAAGCCCTTCCTGAGACTGTGGGACAACTAGAGCTTGGCTGTGGCTCAGAGGGCAGCCAGGTACCAGACACGGGTGAGAGGTAAGAAGCACAGTGCCTGCCACATATGCCAGAAGCAAAGGAAATGCACCCAGGAGAACATTTTGGGGGGCACTAAAACTGGGTTTGCGGGTGTCTCCTGTGATGGCAGGACCTGTGCGCGTTTACTCAGAGGATCTCAGTGAAACGCAATGGAACTTGCTTCCAAGCAAGCATGGATTGCAGCCCAAATCAGTCCAGATAGCATTAATTAAGTATTGGAGCCAGTCTGTGTCTCCCTAACCCACTTCTGTCTTAGATAGATCAGCATCCCTCCCCAACAAATCCCACTGCTCCACTGATTTATTTTAAGCTTGCAAAGCAAGCATCTCAGGATCTTTATTTTTTAATTCTTATTTATTTGTAGCCTGGGACCCAAAGTGTCTTACAACATCATTCTCTCCTCCTCCATTTTACCCTCGCAACATTCCTGTAGGTTAGGCTGAGAAAGAGTGACTAGCTAAGGTCACTCAGTAAGCATACATGGTGAATCAGTAATTCAGACCTGGTTCTCTTTGCTGCAGCACCCCAACCACAACACTATGCTGATCTCTAAAGGCATAACTGATGTCTGTTAAGTGTTCCCAAGTACACTTTCTTGCCTAAGAACAAAGGCAGTGTATTGATGAATCAAAACAGAGTCCACTAATGGCACCTTTTTTGCAAGGATTCCAGCAACCAGTAGTTGAGAGCCAGTTTGGTGTAGTGGTTAAGTGCGCGGACTCTAATCTGGGAGAACCGGGTTTGATTCCCCACTCCTCCACTTGCACCTGGCTGGATGACCTTGGGCAAGCCATAGTTCTGGCCCAGCTGTTCTTGAAAAAGAGCAGTTTCTGTCAAGAGCTCTCTCAGCCCCACCTACCTCACGGGGTGTCTGTTGTGGGGAGGGGAAGGGAAAGGAGTTTGTAAGCCACTCTGAGACACCTTTGGGTAGTGAAGGGCAGGGTATAAATCCAATCTCCTCCTCCTCCTCCTCTTCTTCTTCTTCATCAGGAGGTTCACTGGACATGGGCTGAAGTTATTGCTGAAAAGTGCTGTCAAGTCGCAGTTGACTTAATAGTGACCCTGTAGGATTTTGAAGGCAAGAGATGTTCAGAGGTGATTTGCCATAGCCTGCCCCTGTGTCTCTGGACATTCTTGGCAGTGTCCCATCCAAGTACAAACCAGGACCAGCCTTGCTTAGCTTCTGAGATCTGATGAGATTGGGCTAGCCTGGGGCATCCATGTCAGGGCTGAACTACTTCCACCCATTTATCTTCTCCCCCCCCTTAAACTCTTCTCCCCACCTGTTAAGAATGCCTGGACAGTGGTTCCCCTATAGAGAAGCTCCTCCTCTGTGCCTTTCAGCAGCCATGTAGGATGACAGCAAAGAGTAGGGCTGCTAGCATTTGTCTGGCAAACCCTGGGAATGTCAGAGGGGCGGAGACTTGAGATGCTGGCATAACACAACACCATGACAGTGCTTCCAGTCATGTACCCAAGTGACATCAAGGTGCTGCATGTCACTCTAGGAATTTCCCAGTTTTTACCATAGAGATTTGGGGGAATGCCTAGAGCGTTATGCGACAGTGTGACTTCACTTTTAGGTATGCAACTGGAGGTAATGTCACAGTGTCGTGTTACACTGGTCCCCCGTTTTACTCCCACTGCTCCACCAAGCAGAAGCAGGAGCCTGGATCCCAGGGCAACCTCCTCCACCCCAGCAAAGGAATTAGGATATAGACTTTGCTCTGTCCTCTCCCACCATAAGCAGTCATTTACTTTCACCATCTGAGAAGACTGTCTCATATCTCATCATAGCCATGAATTTACAATGTGGCATTAGGCACCCCCCCCCCGGCAATATCAGGGAGAGGCCTAGGCCACTTTGCTCTGACTGTTGCTCTGACTCTGACCAAAACTGTTTGACCACTGTGTGAAACAGAATGCTGGACTAGATGTTGTCTACTGGTCTGATCCAGTTGTACGCCTCTTTGTTTCTTATGTTCTGTCTCAGTTCCAGCCTCCTATCCTAGTGGGTAAATATGAGAATAATAATACAGGTTAGCCTTCAGGGGTGTCGAACGGATTTGTTATGAGGGCTGGATCTGACCTAAATGTCGCTTTGTCAGACCGGGTCATGTGAGCTATAAAATGTAACACCAGATACTAGAGATATAAACTTTATAAAGGACAGAGGCAAACCCAATTAATGATATTATTTTTTACTCAAAATACAAACACGCTTCAAAGACAATCAGTTTTGATAAACAGACCTTCCAAGGCCTTCCAGGAAAAGAAAGCATAGGCAGAAAATCACCCAGCTTAATTGGAGCCATTCAGTTTTTACCTCAAACCTCACAATCCCATGGAAGGACAAGAAATGAAGCAACCAGATCACATGTTCCTAGTTGTTCTTATGATGTGCAAAGCCTGCCCGGTTTCAAATGGGAGGAAGGAGGGGGCATCCCTGACTTTGTGGAAGGGAAAAAAATGCATGCTCTTCTTGCTCAGCACAGTTAGGAATACTGCACTGAGCGAGAAGGGAATGTATCCCCCCTCCTCTCTTGTCAATTGAGACTCTGCTTGAGGGCGGGCTTTGCACTGGGGGGAGAGGAGGAATGATGCTCTTCTCCAGCATCATGATCCAAGCTGGGGCAGTTCAGGCATCTCCGCAGCTTCTGATGTGCCCGGAGATGTGCCAAGGGAAGAATGAGAGCCGAGAGCCTGCCCTTGGATTCTGAAGCAGTTCCTCCCAGGTTGTGGGCTCTCGGGCTCCTCCCAGGTTGTGGGCTCTTGGACTTTGTGGAGGGAAAAAAGTTAGGGGAAGATGCATTCTCTTCTTGCTTAGCACAGTTAAGAATACTGCGCTGAGCAAGAAGAGAACATATCTTCCCACTAACTTTTCTGTTTTCAGTTGAGACTCGCTTGAGGGTGGAGCTCTGCGTTGGGGGGAAGAGGAGGAATGGTCTTCATTTCCAGGGTCACACAGTCCAAGCCAGGCAGGCCAAGCCTCCCCGCAGCCCATTCCTCCTCTCCCCCAATGCAAAGCCTCCCCATTGGGCTTCTGGGCACCCCTCATTGAATGCACCCGGGCTGCTCAATTCCCCCAGCCCTGCCCCACCCTTGGTAAGCCCCTTTTTGCTGGGCGTTGTCCAGCTCGGGTAGAGAAAAGAGCTGCCTCGCCATATGCCCTGGGGAGGGAGGGAGGGGGGGAGGGAGGGAGGAGAGGCAGGCATGCTTACCAGGGAGGCTGTCACTGAAGTAAACTGCTACAGAGGAGGGTGTTCCACCACACAGTGAAGCCACTATTGGAGAGGGTCATCTGCTCGCTTCCTCAAGCAGCTTCCTGTTCCCTTCCTCGCATGCTCGCAGGACAGATGAAAGCCCTGGATGGGCCAGATCTGGCCCGTGGGCCGTATGATCGACACCCCTGCTATCCACTTTCAGCACTTGTTATTCAGCACTTCATGACCTTCACTCACACTGATAAAGAGCAGCACTTCAGGGCAACAGAGCAAGTCCTGGCTCTTCCACACCACCTTCGCAAACAGCTGAGGAAAAGGGAGACTTTCTGGATTTTCACTTTGGGAACTTTATCACCATATGGATTAAATAAAGAGATTGACTGGTTATGTGTGTATTAATCTAACAAGCGCTTTGTATATTTCAGTGTTCATAGTGCTCTACAGGGGTCATTTCCTGCAGGAGCGCACAGGAGTAGAGCTCTGGCAGTAAGGAGCCCAGGGGGCGGGCACATGCAACAAGCCCCACCCCCTGCTCCCAGCAGCCCTGAGTCGGGCCATGAGGAGCAAGGAGCAGCCAGGTAAGTTGCAGAGGGCCCTCCCCCCGCCCGCCTTCAGGTACAAGCTCTCCCTCCTCTGCGAGGACAGATCTGCACGATTTCCCCCCCCCCCAATAGCTAGCAATCCAAAACAGTCCAGTGGAGCCTGAGCGGTGGGTGTTGCCTTCTGACACACTTCCGGTGATGTCAGGGGATGTGGCATATGCAAATACGTTATGCTAATGAGCTCCTGCACCTCTTTTTCTACGAAATGACCCCTGGTGTTCTACATTTAGGTTCAACCTCCCCCCCCCATCTTCAGTCATGCAGGCAGTTCCATACCACTCTGTTCCACTCCCCCTTCCCCCCTTTCCTCTTTTCTTACCCCTCCCTTTTAGAATGTGAAGTCAGGTTGCACATCCATCAGTGGGACTGCATCCTCCTCCTTCCACCTCTCCAACTTCTATATTAGACCTTCCAAGACTACCTTTAGAGCCCCTTCACTTCCAGTTTACACATCAACACACACTGGGAATGGAGCAACTGCCAAGGACGAGTCTGTATGTGTAAATTTCAAAAAAAAATCATGATTACTTCTGATTTGTAGTGGGGGCTTAGTCAATATTAATCAAACAATATTGTCATTTAATTATACATTGATGTTATGCCGTCTGTCTCCACAAAATGGTGGTTCAGAGTTACCCTTCTCTGATGAGTGTGGGCTCCTTGGTATATGTAGGCCTGATTTATAGCTTATTTGGAGCTACACTTTTTCAGTGTAAGTAGCAACATTTATAAACATTTTTTGGGGAAAAATCTTTCTTGTATGTCAGTATGTAACAAGTTAATAATTATCCTTACATGAGTATTTTTTTTATTTTTAGGGCTCATATACAACCTGCTTGGCCTGAAAAAGATATTTTACATTTACATTTTAATGTGTGTGAGTTAATACAATTTGGACCACTGAAGAAGGCCTCTGGGCTGCAATGCATTTGGACCTGTGGTTATTATATATGTCTAACTATTACTGAGATCCGGTATTTATTGTCCGTGCAACTTATACTTGTTGCGGTATACTATGTTCTGAGCTTTTATTTCCATTCTATGTATGTTGTTTTTAGTCTTGAATTTATTATGCACTGTGTAATAAATAGGTTTTTTTATTTCATGTTTCATGTTAGAGCCAGTTTGGTGTAGCAACCCCCTACTCACCAGGGAGGCTGAGGCTGAAGTAAACTGCTAAAGAGGAGGTTGTCCCCCCACACACTGAAGCCACCATTGGAGTGGCTCACCTGCTTGCTCCCCCAAGCAGCTTCCTGTTCTCTCCCTCACACCTCACGTTCCCTCCCTCACATGCTCGTGGGCCAGACAAAAGCCCTTGACAGGCCAGATCTGACCCACGGGCCGTATGATTGACACCCCTGCCTTACAGGGTTGTTGTGGTGATGACGGAAGACTTGAAATTGCCATATAAATCCATAATGTTGTTGGTATAATATATTTTATGTACATTCTGTATGAATATTTTCTTTTTGCTGTCAAGTTGTGGCTGACATATGGTGACCCTGTAGGGTTTTTGAGGCAAGAGACGTTCAGAAGTGGTTTGCCATTGCCTGCTTCTGCACAGCAGCCCTGGTATTTCTTGGGGGTTTCCCATCCAAACACTACCCGGGCTGCTAGGTCCCTCCTGGCAACTGACGGGGGATGGGGGCACTTACCAGGAGACAGAGGAAAGCCCAGGACATGTTGCCGGGCTTGTATAGGAGGTGACATCATCACACTGTGACACCGCTGCAACGCTCTGGTATTTGGGCAAAAGCTCTATGGTAAAAACAGCTTTCACTATAGAGTTTTTGTCCAAACCAGAGCATCACCTGGACAGCATTTGTGTGATTATGTCACTTCTTGTGCGATGCTGGCTGCATGGTTTCGACATTCTTTTTTTCTCCTGGTAAGCCTCCCCACCTGCCAACTGATTGGCGGTTGAGGGGCAAAACCTGCCAACAGGGGACCCCCACCTCCACTGGGGTGTGTGTGTCTGTCAGTGCTAACCAGGGCTGAACATCCTTAACTTCCAAGATCTGATGAAATCAGGCTATCCTGGGCTATCCAGGTCAGGGCATGGGCAATACTATAATTATGTAGGAGAGAGGCAATATAGCTCAGTGGAAGAGTGTTTGCTCAGACTGCAGGAAGTCCCAGGCTGCAGGAAGTCCCAGGCTTCTCCAGTTTCAGGCAGCAGGGCCAGAAACAGCCTCTGCCAAAGGCCCCGGAGAGCCGCTGTCCAAGAGGGCTAGATGAATTGTACCCAAGGGACCTTTGGAGGCATTGCTGTTCATCTGAGTACAAATTTAGATTCCAGTGGCACCTTTAAGACCAACAAAGGTTTATTCAAGGTATGAGCTTTAGTGTGCATGCACACTTTTTCAAATACATTGGAAAGGAAGCTAGAGTTCAAATTTATAGACAGAGGCTGAACAGCAAATTAACATGTAAGATGACGAGAGTTATCCTGTAGTATCATTCTAGGATCCCACCAGCAGGTGGCAGCATCAGCACTATTGTAGGCATATTGATGTGTTCAAAAAAGATGCAGGTTTTCCACTGGAAGGATATGATGAGTTTCTTTGACCTTTCCTCATCCTGTCTCTGCACCTCTTGCTTCTGAGTCCAGTGCCAAGCCAATCCTGATTTATTCTTGTATAGCACTGTGGCTTATGGCTAAAATCCGTTGGCACAGGGGAAGGGCCATGGCTCAGTGGTAGAACATCAGCTTGGCATGCAGAAGGTCCCAGTTTCAATCCCCACCATCTCCAGTTAAAAGGATCAGATAGTAGGTGGTATGAAAGACCTCTGCCTGAGACTCTGGAGAACTGCCACCAGTCTGAGTAGTCAATACGGCTTTGATGGACCAACAGTGTGGTTCAGTATAAGGCAGCTTCACATATTTCCTTGCTTTTAAGGGAGAAGGAGTTGTTTTAGACCCTCTGGTCTCTGATAAACAAAACTGATAAAATTATACACCACCCAAGTTTCTGTGAGGCACCAACACTTTGTTCTTCTGTCAACACAGACCTGGCCTTGATCCTTGCAAAGCAGCACCAAATATTTTTGCTTCTATGTACAGCCTACACCAGGGGTGTCAAACATGTGGCCTGGGGGCCAGATCAGGCCCTTGGAGGGCTTCCATCAGGCCCGCAGTGGAACTGGCTGTTTTTTGCTTCTTCTTCCAGTTCTGCTGCTGCTGTGTCATCGTAGGTTTGCAGCTTACAGATACACACCTGAACAGCATACTCAGGATTGCCACAGCACAGACATTTTGATGCAATAATTCAGAGCAAGAGGTGTCAGTTATCAGATACTGTTAAATAAACAAAATATTGCAAGAGTGCGAATGTTTTAAGCATGTTTTTATTTTAAGTAAAAAACCAACATTTGTGTTTGTGTCCTTTATAAAAAGTTTATAACTCCGCTACCTGGCATTACATTTTATGACACACATGGCCCGGCCCAACAAAGTCTCATTTATGTTAGATCCGGCCCTCATAACAAATGAGTTCGACACCCCTGGCCTATACTGTCCCAAGGACTCAAATTGTACTAAAACACTGTTGATGAATATACCACTGCTACAAAATGGCCATCTCAGTGGTGCCTCTCAGCTGGCCTCTGACAGGATTATGTAACAGAACTGACATGGCACTGCCAGAAGTGAGGTGAGGCCAACCTGATGCAGACCCTGGAGGGGATAAAAACCCTCACATCACTCCCAAGGCCAATGATACCTATACCAAGGCCAGCTGTAAGGGACAATTTAGGTGACCGTACCTCTGAGGACAGTCATGAGCAACAACTCCTCAGGGAAATACTTTAGGGAGAGGAGAAGTCAGTGGCTAGAGAGACACCATGCAGGATTGCTGCCTGAGAGGTTCTCTTTATGAGGAAAAGCCCAGAAGACAGGAGCTATGTAGAAGGAACAGCTAGCACCAGAATCTTAGGGAGTCTGGTGGTCACCCACAAAGCCCATGATGAGGCAAGATCAGTTCCTACAACCATTCAAACCTCATGTTAAATCCTGGGCTAAAGTTATGTATGGATTTCTAGGCCATCATTAACACCTTGAATTCAGTCTGAGGAGCTGTATTTGCTTGCATTGACATTTATACCCTACTTTTCTCCTCAGCTGGAGAACCTAAAACTAGTTTACAGAATCCTTCTCTCCTCTTCCATTCTATGCTCACAGCATCAGTCCTGTGAGTTAGGCTGAAAGCAAGTGACTGACTGTCCCAAGGATATCCAGCAAGCTTCCATGGCAGAGTGGGGATTTGAATTGGGGTCTCCCAGATGCTAGTGTTACAGTCTAACCACTAAACCTCACTGGCACTTCAGTAGTGCAGAATGAAATTCTTTAAGGCTTCAGTGGTGGTTGCTAGGCCTGTATCTGCAAGAAAATGCCTCAGCTTTCTCTCGAAGTAAATAGAGACAACTTTCCATTGGAATTTCAGGTCTTTTGGAGCTTTTGAGCTTCCTGTGTCTTTCAGTGATGCTTATTTATCAGCTCCAAGTGGTGAATTTTGCAACTAACCCTAACCCTAATAACCCTAACTCTAACCCTAATAATCCTAACCCTATCCTTAATTAACCTAACCCTAGCCCTAGTAACCTGTCCCTAACCCTAACAACCCTAACCCTAACAATCCCAACCCTAACACTAATAACCCTAACCCTAAAAATCCTAACCCTAACCCTAAACATAATGATCCTAACCCTAATAATCCTAACCCTAACCCTAGTAACTCTAGGTCTAGTAACCTTTTCCTAACCCTAACAACCCTAACCTTAACAATCCTAACCTTAACCCTAATAACCCTAACCCTAATAATCCGAACCCTAATAAACCTAACCCTAATAACTCTAACTCTAACCCTAATTATCCTATCCATACCCCTAATAACCCTACCCCTAACCCTATGTCATCTTGCAGGGGACAGTCTCCAGAGTATGGAGATGAGTCCTTCGCGGTGGTCCAACGATTGTTTTGTGGTACAGCTTGGCCCCAGTATCTGCCTGTGTGATAGTCCTGGGGGCACCTCACTTTGGAGCAGCTGGCACAAGAACTGCGCTTTGGACCAGTACACAGCATATGCCCCCTCAAAGGGGAGAGTTCGCTGAACATGGGGGTGTATGAAGTTTGGGGGTCCATATCTTATTTTTGGATTCAGAGCTTTCAAACTCTCCTCAGTGTTTTTGGATGAATTCATGAATAAGACGCAAATAGGGAATGAATAAGGAACTGGGAATAAGGAACCAACTTCAGCCCTTGCAGGCGAAATGCCCATTCAGGGAATACCAAGTGTCATTAAGGAACAGGAGAAGAGGCTATGCTAATCTGGGACTGGAAGTGCTTCTCACTTACAAGCTGATTTCAACAGCCTTCCACTAATGTTTCAAGACTTGCCCCTAATCATCAGCTGCTTTATAGCTGTTATAAAATATATTTTTTTCTTGGGGAGGGGAATCTCTCTCTCTCTCTCTCTCTCTCTACAAAGGAATTGTGGAAGCTGAGGTGCAGTATTGTAGCACTGCAATCTGTCACATCATCCCTGACATTTACGGGTGTGGAGGGTGATGAAGCCAACCAAGCAAATGGGTTTCTGTGCCGAAGTGGACTGCAAGCAATCGCTTCAAGGAGGATCCTGCATGTGAATTGATGGCAGCGTTGTTTCACGAGGTGCTCACACTTTCTTATTTCTTTTCTCTCTCTCACTGTTGAGGCTTCGGTCCGGAAGGATTTGCTAGCATAAAAATTTGTAAAAAGAAACAACTCCTTACACCATGATCAACGATGCCAGGGTTAGTATTATGGTGGTGGCAGCCATGGGGAGGCTATAAGCAGCCCGAGAACAGCTCTGTGGGCGAGGCAAATTCTTCACAATGAGGAGGCAGGTCAGAGAATGAGCTGCTTTCTAGGACCAAGGGGAACCCCTCTTGGCACCTCTCACCACCTAATCCCTGTGGAGCTGGTAGTTGCACTGTCACCCTCTGGCCATCTACAGTAGTGATGCTGTGATGCTGTGATGCTGTATGTTGGAAAAAGCAGAGTTCAGGCTGGGAACAGAGAAAGGGCCAATGTACATATTACAAGCAAGAGTAGCCATGCAGGAACCCAATTTTGATCTGCACTACAATTTGGGGGAGAGGGGGCTTACCTGCCTTGGCTTTATTTATTACAGAAAGGCGAGTTATACATTGGCTACAAAAACTAAATAAAAAAAAACACTCCCTGGTGTGATGTCGCTGACTGAAGCTCTCCCATCCACATGACCAGTGCGGTGTAGTGGTTAAGAGTGTTGGACTAATATCTGGATGACCCGGATTCAAATCCCTACTTGTGCCATGGAAGCTTGCTGGGTGACCTTGGGCCAGTCACACTCTGTCGGCCTAACCTACCTTACAGGGTTATTGTGCAGATAAAATGGAGGCGAGGAGAATGATGTAAGCCACTTGGGAGAAAGGGTATCAATCAATTAAATAAATCAAATAATTATTATAGCCTCTCTCTTCCCCTCCCTTCCAGGATAATAGTAGTGTGTGGAAAGGGGGTCAGTTTTGATTGGTGAAACCGTGTTGCAGGGACCAGTGTCATGCACCCTTCTCCCACGCAGCACAGCTCCAGTCTGAATCTGGGCCCTCCCTCCTCCATCTCAACCCAAACAGATCTCTAGTCCTCCTCTATGAGGGGTCTCATCGCCATTTCGCTTGGACTCTTCCTAGCCCTCTCATTCCCTTGCTGGGCTTGAAGAATCACCCTGCTACCCTCGGGGCCAGCCACCATTCTTTCGTATTCTGTCATTGTCTCAGATGAGCAGCATTTTGGAAAACTTCCCACTTGGCTGGAAAACTCCCTCGGTCTGTGCATGTGGTAAAATCTGAAGTACTTGCGACTCTGGATGGGATGGGGTGGCACAAGATACTTTTACTGACAGAAGGAAGTATCTCACCAAACCCAGTGTGGAGTGGGTGAGGAGCAGGCAAAGAGTTCCCACCTGGGGTTATAACATGGATCCAGCTGGATAGAAAAACCGAGGGATGCAGGCATGGACACCAAACTGCCAGAGATGTGTGTCGGGGAAATGGGCCATGGGTGTCAGTGATATGGGGCCCTTGGAAAGAGGTAGGAAGGAAAACAAGGCCCTTTTGGAGCCTTCTAAAACCGTAGCTAAAGGGGCCCATGACAAGAGGTCATGTAGTAGGCCAGGCAAGCCCCCAAGCCTCCTGTAATTCAAGCACTGGGATACTTGTTGGGCTCATGCAGCATGCCCTGCTTGTGAACTGCCATATCTGGAAGATCTTGATGTGCAGATGGAAGAAGGAGGAAGAGGAGGAGATTGGATTTGTAAGACACCCTTCACTCGGAGTCTTGTAATCCCCTTCCACTCCCCACAACAGACACCTTGTGAGGTAGGTGGGGCTGAGAGAACACTGAGAGCACAGCTCTGAATGAACTTATAACTGACTCAAGGTCACTTGTAACTGACTCAAGGTCACTTGTAACTGACTCAAGGTCACTTTGACTCTCAACCACTACACCAAACTGGCTCTCATGAGAGATGGGCTAATGGTCTGACCAACAAATGCTCTTCTCATGCTTCCCCAGAAGAAAATGTGCAGCTGTTTAATGCCATGAATAACTAATGCTAGGGTTGCCAACATCCAGGTATGGCCTGGAGTGATCAGTTCCCCCATAGAAAATGGCTGCTTTGAAGGTTGGACTCTATTGCATTATATCCCACGGAGGTCTCCCCCCTCCCCAAACTCTGCCCTCCCCTGGCTCCACCCCTAACTCTCCAGGAACTTCCCAAGCTGGAGCTGGCAACCCTAATTGATCACAGTGTGTGAGACCTTTTGCTGCAGATTTGCAAGAAGCTCTAGGTGACTAAGGAAGTATCTGCAAATCTATAGATAATTAGCATTTCTTTACCATGATCAGCATGCTGTGGGAATGCAGGCACCTCCCCCAGCCCAGATACCTCCCTCAGTACCAGCATCTGCATAGCACTTTGCATTCATTTAGCAACCCCCCCCACAGATTTTACTTTCATCCTTGCAAAGGGAACTTAAATTGCATTAATCTTGCAATGTCTGTAGATTCTTTTTTCAAATTCACATCCTTGTCCCCCACCTTCCTTAAACTGAATCTCTGTGCTAGCCATGGTTTCACAAGTACAGTAATGATCTCGTATTATCAGAGACTCGGCTGGCTTTGCCTGCTTATTAGACAGGCCTGGAAATATCTACTCTCTCTGACCAAGGAGAAAGATGGCTCTTATTCTCGGAAGAGTGACAGCTGTCGTTCTGCCTGAGACTTTGCTCCTGACATTGCTCTTCTCCATTCACTAAAATCTGGTTGTGGACATGATCATTAGCCCTGGCCCTTTCCAAGAGAGATGAAGCTCACCTGTTCGAGCTTCAAGATGAAGCTCACCTGAAACAAACACAGACTAGGCAACAGACAACATTGGGACTCTATTTGACTCTAAGGAACTGACCCACTATGATGTTCCTCGTCTGCTTTCCTCTTCAGGACCATGCAGTGCACTTTCCCAACTTGGCTTCCAGAATCCTTCTCACATTTCTTTAACCACCCCTGTTTCTTTTACCTCTTTTCAGGATAGGTTTTTGGCATTCTTCATCTACCTTTTATTAGTTTATACATAGAAAGAGGGAAAGGGAAGAGAAGGGAAAGGAAAGGAAAAGATACAGAAATCTATAAAAATCTAATTTAACATTCTGTATGCAAATCTTCTCATAAAAGCTTATAACAATCATTCTTATTGTTCTTCATTTAATCTTAGTTTCTCAGTGCTTGTGTCTTATTAACCAGCCATAAAAAGGCCCTTCATGGTCCCATAAATTCTTCTTCCATTTCTCCTTTTAATATATTTGTCAATTTGTCCATTTCGGCACAATCCATGATCTTCGTTACTACGGTAGCTCATAAAGCGTTGGGATTTTCATCTACCTTTTCGGAGGTCCTTGTTCTTCATCCACTGCCCACTCTTCCATTTTCTCCTGGCAGCTCCCTTCCCTTTGCTACAATGATGTTCTTTAACTTCCATACCTCCTGGTATGTATCAATCACCTGTCCTTAAAACTTCCTGCCTTCTGAACATGCCTGTGCTTTTGTGCCTTCCCCAATGCTTCCAACAGGATACAGCTCCTCCTTTCCTATGGTCCTCTGCACAGTCAAACTGACCATTCTGTTTTTCCTACAGCTGCTATGATTTCTCTGTTCCTGACATGTTCATCCTGAGCATCTAGAATGTTTGTGAATATTCCATGATACCACAGCAGCTCAGCCAATGCAGGGAAGGGTATGTGCATTTGGGCCATAAGTAAGAGGTATTTCTGAGGTTTACATCCAGAACTGACAGATACAGAGTGTAATTCTAAACAGAATCGCACCCTTCTAAGCCCACTGACTTCAAGAGACCTAGAAGGGTGTCACTCTACTTAGGACCAATGCTCCCTCTAAGCTGTGGAGTCTTGTGAGCAAAAATTCTACTTTGTGAGCTACTGGCATTAAAGTTGTGAGCGAGCAATTTGGCTACTGCATAAATTAGTTTGCTCTGGAGCCCTCCTTCCTGAGCTAAGACAAAAATGTGTGAGCTGGAGGCTAAAAAACTGAGCTAGCTCACACTAAGGTTAGAAGGAACACTGCTTAGGACTGCACTTATAGTGTGCATGCTTCCAATAATGACTTTTCTGTGAATGGGGCAAGGATTTCATTTGTAAAAGGTGTAATTATTATATGCGTTCAGGGGTTTAAATTATGCTGATAAATCACTCCAGCTTGTACTGTTGAGTAAAACAGGCCAGCATATTTACGTATTCCTTTCCTCTCCCCTTTTTTCAAAACAAGTGGAATTTGTTAAGTCTTTGGAGGAAAATGATTTGTCCCCTCCCTTAATAGCTATAAATTTCCTCTCTCTCTCTCTCTCTAATATAATTGCTGTTGTGTTGTTACTGCTTGCAAGAAACCATTTGTCGGCTGCAGATTTCTCTTTGAAAAGGCAAGTTACGCCCTTCACGAAGGTTGAAACTAATTAGAGAAGCAATTCAGGCCAAATATAGGAAATAAATACTATAGATTACTCTGTAGTTGTTACTACTATGGCTTTCTGCTATGCTCTGTTAGGTTACACTTAAAATATCTGTCAAGCCATGGGGCTGGAGAAAGCATAGACCCTTGACTTTCGGGAAACTGCAAGAGAAAAAGATCAGCCACATCTCCAACATGAATTCTGGGTCAGAGCTGAGACAGTGCTTCCTGATTCGCGGAGAGTCATTGCTTCCTGATTGGTTAGAGTCAGTGCTCACCAATCCATCCAATGACAGGTAGCTTAAAGATAGTGCTGGACCACTGAGTTACTGGTTCAGTCCCATAAAAGGCAGATCACCTAGAAACACAGGCACATAGGGCATATGCAGTCATGCCCCAAATGACAAACTAGTCATTTCTACACCCTGGACAGACTCCCAGTTCTATTACCTCCGTCCAGCAATCGTCATCAGCAGGGTTAGTTAGTATGGATGTGAACTTTTAAAGGCACAGTTGCCGAAAAGCTAAGTTCTCAGTGTCTGGCAGACTCCTTCTGCTCAGAAACTGTCTTGTAAAAGACCTATCGTCTGCTGTTGTCCAATGCCCCATATTCCCCATTATCTCCTTTCCCACAAACAGCATTCAGTGGCATACTATGCTTTACTGGGTTAAGCTGCAGGTTTATGGCCAGCAAGAAGCTCCAACATGCCACCCCAACTGTCCAGCGGCCCTCAATAAGCCTCTGAGCAAGCTAGAATCTGGTGTGTCTTGAAAACTATCTTGAAAACAAGTGTAATTATTTTATAGTGGAAAATTTAATACTAATTGCTAATATGTTGGTCCTTGATATTTGAGGACCATTTCGTCCCTATGTCCAAGTTGTTCCAGGGCAGGTTTGTGGGCTTATTGCCTGTGTTACTGGGACAAACTAATGATTCTTGTTTGCTGGGATGTCTTCCCTAGTTAAAGCCCAGGATCTGTAGCACAGGCGTAGAGTTCCAGGAATGTAATGAAATGTTTGGCACATACCTGTAAAGACTCCATAGGAGGGGCTTGAAAACTTCCTTTCTTCTGGGGCTTCTTTCTATGTTGACTTGTTGGCTGAGAAACACCTGTATGCCTTCCATGGGTGTTGTGTATATTGGGAAGGATTCAGGGACACGTTCTAGAAATAAGTGTATGTCAGAATTATATCTTTATATGTGTGTTTTCTGTGACGTCTTTATGGGATACTAGTGGCAAAGCTCGTTGTAGTGAAAATACGAGTGCTAGACAGATGGTCAGGAGCAGAAGCGCCAGGGTGGATGTGAGGCGAGGCTCCCTGGCCAGGAACCCCTCACAGTGCTCTGTGGGGCAGGCCTGGGGAACCGATAGCTGCCACGCGTGCACCCTCCCGGACGGGTGGGCCCATATTATGTGCCGTGTAACTGGGACAGAGTGGCTGGCCTCCTCATTTGAAGGCTCCACATTGGCAACCGTGCGAGGGCCCTGCCATTGGCCTTGGGAGGGGAGGGAGGCCCTAGCTCTCCCGCTGCTCGCGAGGCCCACCCCTCCCAGCGCCCACCCACCTCAGCCTCCTTGGCTGGCGCCGCAAATGGTGGGCTGTGGTGACTCGGGCCCAGGTTGTCCATCCCCCATCTGCCCCTGCCATCCCGAAAGGAGGCAACTGGGGGGTGAACAGAGCAGCCACGGCGGCCCACAGCGAGGCATGCCGACCCCTGGGCTGATGCAGTGGGTAAGTGTCAGATTCGGTCGCGGCCTGCCCCAGCTGTAGAGAAGGGAGGCATCCAGGAGCAGACGAAGCAGGGGTCCCAGGCAAGTGGGAGCAGAGGCCCATCAGCCAGGAAACCCATGCGGTGCCCTGTCGGCCCTCCTGGAGAACCCATCACCGCTGGGCCGTGTGGCGTCCCCCCCAGGTGGGTGGCCCTTTATCCTGTGGCATTGAAGTGGTCCACAGTAGCTGGCTTGTCCCTTGCCAAACTTCCCTTCGCTGAGCGCAGCATGTCCCTGCCACTGGGCCGGGGATGGGAGGGAGGTGCTGGCTTTCCCGCCGCTGGCCAGGCCCACCACCGTGAGCGTCTGGCCACCTCTCCATCTTCGCCCAGCCCCGCAAATGGTGAGCCGCAGTGACACGTGCCGTTGCGGGCTCTCTGCCATTTCACTGTGTCCCCCCATTGTCTCGCAGTCGACCTCTTCACCCTCCAGCCGCTGGAAGGCCTGCCTCATCCCTTAGCTTCCAGCACAATGAGGCCGAGACTCCACTCCCTTCCCTGGCTCCCTCCAGAGTGAGGGCGAAACGCTGCCCACCAGCTTGGTGGGCGGGGCCGAGCCTACGCAGCAAGCCAATGCAGCCACGAGATTGGGAGTTCGTGAGAGTGGCAGCTGAGCAGGCCAAAGGCTGTGGAAGCATGTCCAGGAGTCACACCAAAATCTTTTATATGTAAGGAGAGATTGCCTAAATTGAATCTGGTTTTAGAGAACTGGTATATGTGCATTTTTCTGTATATTTTGTTGGGGAGCTGTTGTTGGAACTTGGTTTTATGGGTGCTTATGGGCTGGATAGAAATGGAAAAGGTGGGACAGGAGTGTTTTAAAATAAATATATAAATGTATACTTTTTATGGGTGTTATCTGTGCCAGAGGACAATGCGGGCAGAAGAATGCTGGAGCATTCCAGCTGAAGCTTGGCCCTCTTATCCATCTGGGAGAAAAAACAGCCCTGTCCATGGCAAAGAGGCAGAGTCCTTTCCATCCCCGAAGAAGCCAGCCTGTCTGTTTGCTCAGAGGAGCCTGGAGCCTGACATGATAGAAAGTGATTTAATAATGGCAATATTTTCCTCAAATATTTGCATTGTGTTTTATTTCTCCCTGAGCAGACAGCAAACAAGTTGCCCTTCATTTCACGTGGGACTTTCTGCCTCCTCAGCTGCATTTCAACACCGCTGGTTACACTTAGTTTCGCTACATGAGTCACCTCCACATATTCCATACACACGGGATGGGAAGTAAAGAAAAGCTTAGGGTGACACTTGGCGTTCACTTTTGGTTCCTACCCGAAAGCAGTCATAGTGAGTGGCAGGCACTGTGATGCAGGTAACCCCACCCCCCGTCTGGTGGCCAGGGGAGATCCAGACTCCCCCCACCCACTACCTTTCAGAGGGAATGTCCTCTCAGCCAAATGACCACATTCTGTTGGAAACCGGAAATGTCCATCAAAGGTCCACCACCATTGGCCTTACCTGGATAGTGCAAGCAAGCCTGATCTCCTCAGATCTCAGAAACTAAGCAGGGCCGACCCCGGCAAGTACTTGGATGGGAGACCTCCAAAGAATACCAGGACCTGGAGGCAGAGGCAGGCTGTCAATCTACTTCTCTGAATGTCCTCCATGCCCCAGTAGGAGTCGCCAGAGGTCGCCATGACTTCCAGGCATGGGCGTACACACGCATGCACACACACACACTTATTACCTTTCTGTAACAAATAAAGCCAGCATGGTACAAGGCCATAGAATCCACCTTTCAAAGCAGCCATTTTCTCCAGGGGAGCTGATCTCTGTTGGAGATCAGTTGTAAAAGCTGGAGATCCCCAGGCCCCACCTGGAGGCTGGCAAGCCTACCTGGAGGAAATGGCAGCTTTGTAGGGCAAATTCAAGGGTATACTAGAGTCTAGGAGAAATGGGAATCCTAGAGTGACATCATTTCCCCACTGAGCTCCCTCTGCTTCCCAAACTCCACCCACCCAGGCACTGCCTCCAAACCTCCAGGAATTTTCCAAGTTGGCAACCCAGTGAAATTAAAAAAAACAAAGGCATGGTGTGCACAGAGGTAGCATGAATAGACTAATAACTAGCTAACAGTATATTATATGAATTGTTTTCATATTGTCCTTGGGTTGCGTCTGGGTTGTGTAAGGAGGGGCCGGGAAGGACTCTTTACCTGACGTAAGTTGGCTTTTGGCCCCTGTGGATGGTTGTTAAAGGGTTAGGTGACTGAGGAGGCCTGGAAAGCGGAGGCTTCAGAAAAACCGGATAGTTCTGCTTTATGGTCAAAGGCTGGATTTGTTTCTGACCCACATCCTTTCCCAGTTTTTTCTTTTTTTTTAAACCACTGGGGTGTCCTTTAGAGCAGGCACAGCAAAGATTACCAGCTGGCTGGAAGGGGAATGTTGTATCTGTTTAATGGAGGCTCAATATGTAGAAATCTGCAACTAAAGCTTTTCATGGCACGAGGTTAAATAACATCACCTGCTATAGTTGCTGTATATCAAGCTGATATTAAAATAGCCGCTAGAGAGACAGGTTTAAAAGCTGGCACCCCTACACTCAGCCCCCTGCCCCATGGGGACCACTGGGCCAAACTGTGCACCCAAGTGGCCTGGGGCATCTGGTTGCCAGCCTCCTGGTGGAGCCTAGAGTTTATTACAACTGATCACCAGATTTCAGAGAAATGGCACCTTTGGGGGACGGGCTCTGTGCCATCACCCCCCCCACTGAACTCCCTCCCGTCTAGAGTTGCCAATGCCAGGTTGGGAAATTCCTGGAGATTAGGGCTGCCAAATCGGGCCGGGGGGCAAGGAAACCCCTGCTTTGGAGGCCCGATTTCCGCCGTGGCGGAATCGGGCCCCGGGGGGAACCCCGCCCCCGGCGTGCGCGTCACTAGGAAGTGACGTGGGCACGCCGGGTATGCCGGGGGCGGGGCCACGGCCATACAAAGGAAAACTCTGGTTTTCCCTTGTATGGCCGTGGCCCCGCCCCCCAGCGCGCGCACTTACCAGACACCGGCCGGAAGCCCCCCGCTCCTGGCGAAGAATTATTTGGCAACCCTACTGGAGATCTTGGGGGGGGTAGAACAGGGGTTGCGGAGAGACCTCAGCACAAAATAATGACTTAGAGTCCACCTTCGAAAGCGGCCATTTTCTCCAGGGGAACTGATCTCTGTAGTCCAGAGATCACTTGTAATTCCAGGAGATCTTCAGGCCAACTCTTCCCCCCTCCTCAGCTTCCACCCTCCTCAGGCACCCCACCCTCCAAATCTCCAGAAATCTTCCACGCTCAAGTTCACAACCTTACAGTCTGGCTTGGGAGATTCCTGGAGACGTAGGTGTGGTGCCTGTGGAGGGCAGAGTTGGGGGAGGGGAGGGACCTCAGTGGGGTATAATGCCCTAGAGCCCACCCTTCACACCTGCCTCTTCCTCCAGGGGAAATGGTTTCTGTAGCCTGGAGTTCCGTTGAACAAATTTAGAGTCCAGTGGCACCTCTAAGACCAACAAAGGTTTATTCAAGCTGGAAGCTTTTGTGCCTTGCACACAAAAGTTTACATGCCTTGAATAAACCTTTGTTGGTCTTAAAGGTGCCACTAGACTCTAAATTTGTCTACTGCTTCAGACCAACATGGCTGACCACCTGGATCTATCTTCATGGAGTTCGGTTGTAATTCCAGGGGAACCCCAGGCCCCACCCAGAGGCTGGCAGTCCTACTGGAGCAGAGTGTTGGCGGAGCAGCCATTTTCTCTCTCTAGCCAGTGCCTGGATGTTGGCAACCCTGTCTCCAGATGACAGAGATTCATTCGCCTGTCCGGAGACCAGTTGAAATAGTGGGAGATCTCCAGGCCCCACTTGGAGGTTGACAAGCCTAGTGTAGTGTGAGTGATGCAACAATGCAGGCGGGGCCAGTTGTGTGGGGACGGATGGGAAACCCAATCCATGTGAATGCCTCATTCTCATGCTTCCCCCACCATGTGTGAGTGCATGACAGACAAGCAGCTCCTGAGGTGACTGGGGACTGCATTTGACGGACACCTTTCTAATGGAGAAAAGAAAATCATGTCCTGATGAGATGCTTGCAGGACCGCTCTCTCCCCGAAAGCGGGAGAAATCCCCCAGCAGTTAATAAAATAGGGCCAGGAATCCTTCTTTGGCTGCCGACATGAAGTCAACTCCGTGCTGCTCTCTCTTTCCTTCAGCTGCCACGTAATTGTCGTTGACACTTTTAAAATCCATCGGGGAGTTCTTCAGAAACCATGTGCAATGGAAATCAAATTTCAAATCCAAAGGAGGAAATTGAAAAGAAAAAAAGAAATGTTTATGGAACAATCTTCTCAACTCTCCTTGGATGGGATAAAATTGTAGCCGTCACTCATAAATTATTAATTTTAATTTGTTTGTAGCTTTGTGGGGATTATTTCCCCAGCCTGCGTACACCGGGAAGAATGGCAGGCTGGCAGTTGGTCGGCATGAGGCAGAGGGAGGTTGCTTTATTACCAGGGTGGATCGAGGTCTGGTGAGTTGCAGAAAGAGGTGACCATGTTGGGTTATCAAGGAAACCTGATAATGGTTGGAAACAGACAATTGAGAGCGGGTGGCAGTTTGAAAGAGGGGTTTCTGCCCAGGGTATGGGCACTCCGCTCATCCCAATTCTGCCTCTGGTAAACAGGCTTTGCAGATTTTTGTTCTTGTGATATAAGCCTTCCCCTCAGTTACTAGATGTTCTTATGTTAGAGAATGAACTTGATATTTGCTTTATGGACTTATATTTATTGCTACGCACAATGGACTGTGCACACACACACACAGGCTCAGAGAATTGTACATTCCAAGTCACCTGTTGTGATGCAACACATAGAAGGTTGTGTTGCCTTACACATAAATAAGGTTTCAGTTACACAGTTACCAGCCTGGTGAAGAAGCACACACCTCCATTATTGTGAGCAGTAAGAAACAACAACTTGAGAAGAGACAGCCCCCATTGCAGAAATAGTTGTAGTCATGTACTACCCATCACTGCTTTGTTCCTGCATTGGTATTTCCTGCCAAATGGACATTTGGTTCACAATGGAATGGCCAGCTTCATCTACACTACAATGAAGCATCCTGACACCAAGGTTTTCACACCTGCCCAGATGCCCTTCTTTGAGAAAGGTATTAGATTTCAATATTGGCCACTCCTGTTAGGTAACCAACCCTCCCTACATGCAACCAGTAGGATTGTGTTTGGGATGGACTAACAGGGAGGTGAGCCAGGAGGTTGGCACGGTCACCACCCACCTCCTGGATCCTCCGATAAAAGAAGAGAACCAGTCACATGGTCTCTCTCTCTCTTTCTCTCTCTCTCCTACTTGATCAACTAGCATCTCCCCCGGAAAAACCCCTGTCCGCTTTTACCCCACTTAAGTCCCACTTGCTATCCCCAACCCTTGCCTCCACTGCCCACACGTTCTGGCTGGTTCTGGTCGTGTGTGAATTCCCTTAGTTTTCCATTTCTTCCCATCCATTCTTCATTGGAACAACCAAAGCTGTGAAGACAGATAAGTATTGCCCATCATCACCCCCACCTGCTAATGCAAATGTGCTTATTTTAATACTGTATTTCTAAGGAACTTGATTGAATGTGTGAGTGCATCAGTATTGTTTGTATGAGATTTATTTTCTTAAGTAAAAGACATCTATTTTAACTACAACAGCCTCGAATCCTTCTCTGGTAACCCTTGGTGGGAACAGGACCTTGGTATAGTTGGCAAGGACCCATTTATAAATTGCCAATTGCTGTAAATAAAGCAATTTGGCTAACACTTAGGGTAGCAGTTTTGTCTGAAGAAGTGTGCTTTGCACACAAAACCTTAAACTATGAATAAAACTTTGTTGGTGTCAAAGGTGCCACTTGACTCAAACTTTGTTCTTAGGGTAGCAAGTGTAAGGGCTTTGGGTGAGTTCTATTTAAAGCTTGTAGTTACCCGGTCTGCTTATCACCAGAGACAGGCCTTACAACTCTATCCTCTCCCACACTGCCAGGCAAAACAACACTTAAAGTTGTCAGCTCCCTTGCAGAGACAATTCCCCTCTCCTGTCTGCACTGTCTCCCTCAGGCAGCCCTCAACACCCTTTGGAAGGAGGTTGGATGCTTAAGCAGCACTCCCATTGGCTCAGGCGTGAAAACAGTGGGAGTGGCTACCTTTCAGGGGCAGGACAGCCTCCTGCCCATCACAGCATCCAAGGCGCAGCCTGGCTGTGGACAGCTGAATCCCTCCAAGAAATTCTGGGTGTACACAGACAACACTTATGAGCCTATGAGTATAGATTCAGGTGGGTAGCCATGTTGGTCTGAAGCAACAGAACAAAGTTTGAGACCAGTGGCACCTTTAAGACCAACAGATTCTGGGTATAAACTCTCATGTGCATGCACACTAATCAGCCCTTCTTGGCAACACTGACAACAGCCTCCCCACTCTCTACCTATATGTAATGTTTGGTGACTTCTGTTTCTGAAGAAGTGTGCATGCACACAAAAGCTTATACCCAGAAGAAAACTTTGTTGGTCTTAAAGGTGCCACTGGACTCAAACTTTATTTGGCTGCTTCAGACCAACACAGCTGCCCACCTGAATCTTACAAAAAGAAAGTTAGTCAATATTCACAATGATATTGCTTGAGATCAGAATAGGACACTTAGGCTGTGGCCACATTGGGGGCTTGGCGCGATATAGTGCCACCTTGAATTGAACCAGTTGAAAGTGTTGTATCAGCCACACAGCACAACCTGCTGCGGGTTACCCATGGAGACATCCTGTGGTAAAGCATCCACGTTATTGCAGTGCCTCAGCCACAGAGTGCGCTGTCAAAAAACTTCAAAATTCATGCACACGCATAAGTGTGCATGTGCGCACACATGCACACATGCGCATGAGAGCACATGCACACCTAGGCAATTTTTTTAAAAAAACCCTCCCTGGTGGCAGAATGGATCTGCAGGTTCAGACTGCCAAATCTGTTCTGTGCGCGCTCCCCCGTGTTCAGACATCTGGACATGCACAATGACTGTGCGGGGAACCGGAAACACCACTTGTGATGTGGTGCCTTTTTAACTGGCTCCAAGTTGTCCTATGACAGGATAAGTATGGCTTGGGAATGCTTGACAGATGTGGCTGTCTGACTGTGCCCATTGCATCCGGAGGGGAGGAGTGGCTGTGTTGGGCCAAACTGCCCGTGTGATCACAGCCTTAGTATGAGTTCCTGGGAAAACACATCCAGCAAAGGACCTTTATGGGTAAATCTTAAATTCTTTTCTTTCAGGAGTTATAAGGTAAACTGTGCAGGCTGCACATTTTCCCCTTGTAACTGTGCAGTGGAAAGAGCTAGAGACTTGCTTTTTTGTTGTTGCAGTGGATTGGGTTATAGCACTATAGTGATTTGTTTGCCATTTTTTTTTAAAGCCTGGTGGCCATGAGGAGGGGAAGCAAGGAAAGTGCAGGTAAAACTGCTGTGTGGATGCACCTCTACATTTACAGTGGCAATGAGAGCTACACACAAAAAATTATCTCCTTAAGGAAGCAGCCTCTCTCTTGTTTTCCAGTCCCCATCACTGGGCCATTCAATATTGCTGCAATATAGACATTCAGACGCTAGATGGCCTGGTTGCTGTCTTCTCATAAAAACTGATGAGGCCAAAGCCATCAATGGAATGGTTGCTTGCCATAGATGGTGTATCTGCCATCAAAAGTTTGCATGTTCAAGAAAAAAGAAGAAAAGACCCTGAAATATGAGTGTCAGATGTTCAGGATACAGAGAAACATTAGCTTTTGCTTACCCCCCTCCGCCCCAACAAGCCACCCAATCATCAAATAAATAAAAATGATGATCAAAAACTCAGCAACTTGAAAACTTGGAAGGTAGGTGATAAAGTTACTTCCGCAGAAAGGCAATAAATCAATGAACTATTTTTTTTTAAAACTTGGAGGTAAAGTCTGTGAAAGCAGAACAGAGAAGCTGCTTCTGTTGACAGGGATGCCCGGTGCTCCCTCTCCTGCTGATAATTGCAGGCGGCATTGCTGAATAGGCAGACCCACTCGATGGACACCCTCCAAGCTTTAGAGTGTTTACGGTGTCATCTCTGAGCTTAATGGGGAATTACATGAAGGGCTTTGGCGAAGTTTGAAAAGTAATAGCATTGTTGAAAGTGGTTAGGATCAAAGGTGGCTTGTCAGCCCCACGTCTTCCACAGGGGCCGTGAGCACAGAGGTGCTGTCTCGTGCTATAGTTTGGATGATGTTTGTCAGTCCAAATGCTTCTCTTCCATAGTACACATTAAACATTAAAGGGAAAAAACAGAGAAAAGCGGGCCATCCAGGCTGACCCAGAAGGAAAGGGACACAGGCTGTTTTCTACAGGGTTCATATCCCTTGGATTTTTTTGCCTTTTCCGGAACGTAATTTGTTTCCTCTTTCTCATGGAATGGCTGAGAGCCAGTGTGGTGGAGTGGTTAGAGTGTAAGGTAAAGATAAATGTTCCCTTGCTTGAAAGCCAGTCGAATACGACTCTAGGGGTTGCGGTGCTCATCTCCGTTTCAAAGCCGAAGAGCCAGCGCTGTCCGAAGACGTTTCCGTGGTCATGTGGCTGGCATGACTAAACACCAAGGCGCGCGGAATGCTGTTACCTTCCCACCGAAGTGGTACCTATTTATCTACTTGCAATTTCTTGCTTTTGAACTGCTAGGTTGGCAGGAGCTGGAACTAGAGATGGGAGTTCACTCCATCATGCGGCACCCGGGTCTCGAACTGCTGAACTACTGACCTTCCACAGCCTGCAGTTCAGCATCTTAACCACTTGAGCCACCGCAGCTAGAGTGTAAGACTCGTGTTTAAATCCCCAGTTTGCCATGAAATCTTGCAGGGTGACCTCAGCCTGTCACTCTCTCTCAGCCTAACCTACCACACAGGGTTGTTGTGAGGATAAAATGGAGGACAGAACGATGTAAGCCGCTTTGGGTCCCCATCGGGGAGAAAAGAGGGGCATAAATATCTAAATATCTAAAGGGAGCGGTGGCACAGGCGGTAAGTGAAGACTGCATTGATATCTGGCCGAACTGTTTCGGCTGTTCGAGCCCCACCGCGGCCAGGGTGAGCTCCCGGCCCTATGTCCCAGCTCCTGCCCACCCAGTGGCTCGAATCCCCGTTAAAGGGCAAATAGACAAATGGGTACCTGCTGTTAGAGCGGGGGGGCACCCGTCCCTTGCGGTGTAGCGGCGGCGTGAACGGCGAGCGGCAGCGGCGGAGAAACATGGCGGCGGCTGGCGAGGCAAAGCGAGTGAGAGGAGGCTGGGCCGGCAAAAAGCACGGAGGCGGGCGACGCAGCAGGCCGGAGCCTACTAGACAGAGGCTGGCAGCGAGCATGCGCGGACGTGCGTTCGGTCCAGGCCCGAAGGAGTCGCAACAGCCAGGAAGTCGCAACAATCAAAGACCAGCGCCAGGAGGACGTCATCGGACGAGCTCCCGCAGGCAACAACGACTCGCTACAGGGTGCCTGGTAGGCTAGTCACTCTCCCCCTTGTATGTGTGTGGCCCTAGGTTAGGATTGGCATTAATGGAATATGTAAACCACTCAGAGCCCATAGGGGGTTAGTGGTATATAAATTGAAATAAATAAATAAATAAATAAAACAAATACAATTCAACAGAGGCATAATAAACCTTTTTTTAAAAAAAGCAGATGAGAATATGGGCAAAAGAAATCATCACTGGAAAGCCATTTCCAGGTGGGGATATTTCTTGTCTTTTCTTTTTAAAAAGCATGCTAATTAAGATCTACCTCTTGCCCCAGCCCTGAGCTCACAGATGCCTCCTCCTCTTGTATCTCAGGCTCTAAGCCCCAGAAGATATTGTGTTATATGAATCTTTTTTACCTCAGGCGTCAAAAATGTCTGCAGCCGGAGCTCCTTAGACAGAAACCATTCCTTCTCCCGGTTACACAGTTTCCGTCCTATTAATAGAATGATCCATTGACCTCAGAGCTGGCCATCTATCAGCTAATTGCTGCTCCGGCTGTAGACTGTGGCCTTTGGGTTTCCACACAAAGAAGGTAAATGATAGAGAGGAAGCTGCAATTTCTCAGGATTTGGGAAGTGTTATTCTCCACCTATTACCCTGTGTGAACAATGGTCAAGTGCCTTCCTTTCTCTCCACACACATCCTCAGCGCCCTCCCAAATGAAACGGATGATGAGTGTATCATTAATATCGTGGTCCCCTGACAGAGCTCGACAGATTTAATTTCGGTGTTGAGACAAGCGGCACCAGGATTCTCCCTTGCCTCTCTGTCGGAGGCAAAGACAGATTTTTCTCCTCCACCAGTAAATATTGTGGTTTAAGCAAATAAAAATTCAAGAAGGGAAGAAGCAATTTTCTTCTGGCTTCATTCTCAATATGTTTAATGTGAAAGGTTGTGTGTTGCCTGATGAATTCATTTTCAATTGTATCATGCTTTCAGATTTATGTGGCCCTGGCTCTTTTCAAAAACAAGAGTGCCAGAATGGAGAAGCCTATTCGAGGCTCGCCTAGTAAGGAGTGTCAGAAAAGAGAAAGCGACAGAGTCCTTTTAAGGGAGCAAACAGAAGACAGAGCCTTGCAGGTGGAAGAAGATGGCAGCTTGGTCCTTCATACCCAAATCAAACTCTTCATGAAGTGCTCATGTCAGAACAAATTTGCAGACCTGAGTGGGAGTTCACAGGCTTTTGAAGGACAAAGCCTGGCTATTGGGTTCTAGGTACATCCAGAAAGACATAATTTGAGCTGGGCATAGGGTTACCAGCTGTGGGATGGGTAATTCCTGCAGAGTCGTGTATGGCACACCACCCACAGGGACAGCTGCTCTGCAAGAGTAATCATATATAAAACCTGGTTCTGGTTCAGGTGGTGGCAGAGGCCTCTACAGCTGGGCTAAAAACCGAGCAGTGCATATTGTTGGGAAAAGAACTAATCAGATCCAGTGAGGAGCAAGTGAAAAGAGCCCTGAAAACTTTTGCAGGAAGAAAGACCAAACATGCCAGCCCCTATTTATAAGTTTGTCTGTATGCATCCCATGTTTTCAAGGCAGTTCTACAGCAGGACTGTGAAAGCCGCTAACCTGTAAGAACTAGTCTGGTGTAGTGGGTAAGTGCGCGGACTCTAATCTGGGAGAACCGGGTTTGATTCCCCACTCCTCCACTTGCAGCTGCTGGATGACCTTGGGCAAGCCATAGTTTTGGTCAGAGCTGTTCTCTCAACGACAGTTCTGGAAAGAGCTCTCTCAGCCCCACTTACCTCACAGGGTGTCTGTTGTGGGGAGGGGAAGGGAAAGGAGTTTGTAATCTGTTCTGAGACTCCAAATGAAGGGGGGGGTATAAATCCAATCTCCTCCTCCTCCTAGCTGGTAAAATGGTCCTAATAATGGTAATTTAGAGCTCAACTACAGATATACCAGGACTTCCATGAACTGAGAGCGTTTTTTCTTTAAAAAGTACAGGGCCTAATTCAGATTAGGACTGCAGCCTAGGTAACCTTAAACCTCTCTCCTATGCCATTTCCCCAATCTGAAATGGCCCTGAGGAGCTGCTATTTAACCCCTTGGGGGAAACATATAGGTACCCATATCATGATGTCATGTAGCCAAACCCTTAGAAATACCTCTCCCCAATTTCAAGGCATTTATTTCCTAGTAAAGGTGAGTTTTATACAATCAAATACCTCTGTCTGTGCTCAGTTGTCCACACATCTTCCACACCCTGGTGTTCTGGGATTGGCCCCTGCTTGAAGGTTTTGGGATTGGCTTGAAGATCAGGGTCCTTCCCAAGGAGGTGGGTCAATACACACCTTCTTCTTCTGCAAAGAATGAGAGACACATTGTGGCAGAAACATTCTGTCTGGAGTATAATGATATATAGTGTGTTCTTAAACTGGATGCTTTCTTAAGAAAAAAAAATGGTGTTATTTTTGCTGCTAGCAAACGGCCTGTAAAATTTCATAGGCAGGGGAGGAGATTGGGGTGAAGAAAAGAGATAAAGCTAAAGGAGGACCATCAAAGGTTCCCTTCCTCCTTTCTCTCTCAGCCATGGATGCTTACAGTTACACTCTTGTTGTGTATACTGTGGTAGCTCTTCACTATAAATTGCTTTGGAAGCCAGTCTGTCTGAAACATGGCGAATAGCAAACGAGCAAATAAGACTTTTGTCCTCTACATTCCTAGTGTTGCCAGTCTACAGGTGGGGCCAGGCATTCTCCTGGAATTGCTGCTGATCCCCAGACTACAGAGTTTGGTTCCCTTGAAGAAAATTGCTGCTTTGAAGGATGGACTCTGTGGCATCATACACTGCTGAGGCCCCTCCCCAGACAACTGCCCACTCCAGGCTCTGCCCCACGAAGGCCCATTCTGCATCAAGCATTCACTCTGCTGTACAGAAATCCTCATCTACATTGCATGCCACTTTCACTTTCTTTGATTGTCGGATTTTATCGAAGCCTCCACACTGTGTGCCGGTTTCACTTCCTTTGATCTCTCGGTTTTATGGTACCGTCTGCATAGATTTATGGCCATTTCATGGCCATTCAGGGGTGACTCTGCAGTCAGTACGGTGTTGGCCCCGGGGGTATTTGAATATGGTTTTGAGCCGCATCTTTTTCTGTTCCAGTGTGGGTTTCATAAACAATGGAGCGAATGCTAGATGCAAAATGGGCCCAAATCTCCAGGAATTTCAGAACCCAGAGTTGCCAGCGCCGCATAAAGCAGCCCGAGTCTGACCATCCTTGTCTACCTCTCCTGGAATTGCTGCTGATCCCCAGACTACAGAGTTTGGTTCCCCTGAAGAAAATCGCTGTTTTGAAGGGTGGACTCTGTGGCATCATACCCTGCTGAGGCCCCTCCCCTTCCCAGACAACTGCCCACTCCAGGGTCTGCCCCACGAAGGCCCATTCTGCGTCAAGCATTCACTCGGCTGTACAGAAAATCCCCCTCTACATTGCATGCCACTTTCACTTTCTTTGATTGTCGGATTTTATTGAAGCCTCCACACTGTGTGCCGGTTTCACTTCCTTTGATCTCTCGGTTTTATGGTACCGTCTGCATAGATTTATGGCCATTTCATGGCCCCCGGGGTATTTCAATATGGTTTTGAGCCGCATCTTTTTCTGTTCCAGTGTGGGTTTCATAAACAATGGAGCGAATGCTAGATGCAAAATGGGCCCAAATCTCCAGGAATTTCAGAACCCAGAGTTGCCAGCGCCGCATAAAGCAGCCCGAGTCTGACCATCCTTGTCTGTCAGCAGCTCTCTAGGATCTCAGGTGGAGGACTCATCATGACCCTCTTTGATATGGAGATGGCAGGAAATGAACTTGGGTTCTTGTGCATGCAAAGCAGAGGCCGTGCCACTGAGCCAGAGCTGTTCCTCATCCCATCCTTGACCCATCTTAGCTGTCTGTCCCTCCTTCCCCCCTTCAAGACATTCCTCTGCTGCCCGTTTGCTACCTAGAGTGCTAAACTGAAAAAAGACAAAGAAAGTTAAGGGGGTTCAGAGCTTTGATTGCTCACAGTCACTTCCAATTAATGATAAAACCCGATCCAATTCCTTCAGAAAATGGTTGATAGAGTCATAAACAACTCAATCCCATTAGTTCAGTGAGGTTTACAGCTCTGTCTGGCCAGAATTCTAGAGACAGCCACGGATCAAACCCAATGACTGACCTTAATATGCGTAACCATGTCTTGATTTTATGGTTTGGTTATTACAGCCGGTGAGCAGGTGAATGTGAATGGCTGCAGAAAGCAGTGTGCTGGGAAGTGAGGACTCATCCCAGTCCCCTTGTAAACTGCGGCCCATGACCTTGCTGGAATGAAGAAGTTGCAAGCTGAGGGAGGGCTGGGAACCTGACGCAGAGCTGTCCACTGGGGAGCTACTCTCAGGAATGCATCCCACAGCAAACCTATGTACCTCCAAAAGTCTTTGCTGGGAAATAAATACACCATCAGCTTCAGCAGGCAACCAGGTCAGGAGTGGACCTCTCAGCCACAGGTTGAGGGCAATGTCCCCAGGCTTCCCAGTGCTTCAAGATGGGGCAAACAGGCAGTGACATAAGTGGGATACCCGGTTGCCAGGTCCCCTCTAGCCACCTGTAGGGGATGAGGATGTAGGACTGCCAGCTCCAGGTTGGGAAATCCTGGAGATTTGGGAGTGGAGCCTGGGGAGGATAGGGACCTCAGTGGGGCACAATGCCATAAAGACCATCATCCAAAGCATCCATTTTTTCCAGGGGAGCTGATCTCTGTGGCATGGAGATGAGCTGTGATTTCAGGGGACCCCCAGGTCCTCTCTGGAGGCCGGCATCCATAGTGGGTGGGTCAAGTGAGGTGCATTGGAGAGACAGGGTCCAAGGTAGGGCAGGCGGGAGTGGAGAGCTAGATAAAGAAAGACTGCCAGAAGGTCTGAATGGGCAGCCGTGCCACCTGAGGGGCTTGGGCTTCTGATGCCTGCCTTTCTCACGAGCTCTTCTCAGTAACCCCACCTGGTCAGGAAACAACATCTAGGGATGAGAGACAGCCTTATTCAGCCCAGAGAGATGGTGCAAAAGGCATTCAACACAGAAGTGAATCCCTCCCCACGTATTTCTCTCAAATAATTTTGGTCGCTATTTTCTGGATATTCATATTCATCATCGGTATTTGATTTCAGAAGATTTTGTAGCACTAGTAAACATGGAATACTATTGGCCCTGTCCTGGATAGCCCAGGCAAGCCCGATCTCATCAAATCTTGGAAGCTAAGCAGGGCCGACCCTGGCAAGTAATTGGAAGGGTGACCTCCAGGGCTGGGACGCAGAGGCAGATAATATTAAGCTACCTCTCTGAAGTGTCCTAGCCCCACTAGGGGTCACCAGAAATCACTATGACTTGCAGGCATGTAAGCACACACACACACACACACCCAACCCCCCCCTCACCTAAGTTAACATTGGATGCCATTAGGGTTGTCACCTCATGCTTGGGATATCCCTGGATATTTGGGGATGATGCCTGGCGAGGGCTGAAGCTGGGGAGGGGAACGAGTTTAGTGGAGATGTGACATTATTCTAGAGCTTCCATTTTTCCTAGAGTCTATGGTATACCATAGAGCCCACCCTCTGAAGTTACCATTTCCTCCAAGGGAAATTATCCCTTTTGTCTGGAGATCAGTGGTAATTTTGTAACAACTGCAGGCCTCATACTGAGGCAGCTAACCCTGGGTACCATATCTGACAGACAATTTGCAATGGAATTTAGTCAACATTGCATCCAGGCAGCAAATTTTACACTAACCAATCACAACAAGCCAATTTGAATGCAGACATCGACTCAGAACACGACAAAGTTCCAAGGCAGCAAGACCAAAGTCAGGGGGGATGGTTTTGTGGCAAGGGGTTAAGCTAATAGCATGAAGAGAGCGCCTTGCTCACTCTCGCTGGCTGATAGGCTGTATATCCCTGCTCTTCTTAGCCTTTCTGACAAGGTCTTCATCTTTGCTTGGCTTGCCTAAGCTGTGTGATAAATTGCTGGGCTGATGCCACAGACTACCTCCCATCAGCCTCAAGGACATTTCCTAGATAAAGCAAGGAACCGGCTGTTGTATGACAAGGTGGACAATGGTGCTATTTGGGCTTCAGAACGATAGATGGCAGAGATTTACTGACACCCTTCAGCTATTGCCTCCTCCCTCCCTGCGCTGTAGTACAAGGGGCTCTCGGTCATAGCAAAGTGGGCCATTACAAAGTCTGGCTGCCATAAAATCTGCCACTGACAGGCCATGTGAGGCTTCTGGCGAGAAGGGACAAGTACAGTGGGATGCAAAGTCCGCAGAGCAACACTGACGGCAACCAAGAACGTGAATGAGGCCATGGGGATTTTTAGGCTGTTTCCACGTGGGGATGATTCCCTATTGTGCACTCATTGCTGCTATGAATGCAGAGGCATTCACAGTGACAATGTAGGGTCCACAAGGGGAGGGGGATTCTCCTTGGTATCATTCCTGTCCTACCCCTTTGCTGCCAGAGTCCTTTCCCCAGCTTCTTAAATAATTGGTAGTTGATATATCATTGTGTACTTCTGATTCCCCCCCCCCCCCGAAAAAAAGCCCTGCTGGTAGCCGAGGGAGTCCGGGATGGCAGGCTTTAGGGGATGGTGTCAAATGTGGCCAGGGAGGTCTGAAAATCCACACCTTGCCATTCACACAGTGACCGAAGCTGCCCCGAGTGCAATCTTCCAACAGAAATTTGGAGAGGCAGCCTAGCAAGAGTTCAGATCACCAAATTAATAATAAAAGCCTGAGAATAATAAAAGTTTGAGAACTTGCCCCTCATATAGAGGCCTTTGATTATTGTACGAGTGGGAGAGAACTCTTGTGTCTCTCGCCACAGCACTTTAAATGCTGCCTGCATGGTGGGGTATAACACCCCTTCCTGTCATTCCACTTGATGAATCACTCCTTATTTGCTCTCATGCTGCTGCCCATCGCTTTCCTCCCCACTGTCATGAGCCTGAGCTCTCTATCTTTGGAGTTTCTGGATGCTCGTCTATCACTTTTATGCCTGTTGCCGAGGTGGCACAGTGTATCATAAAGTTTATAGAATTATTCTCCCCACCACCACCAAGGCACACATACATGAGTCGCTCTACTTGTTATCCTTTAAGCATAAATTTGTTTTCTGCCACACAAGCAAGCATTTGCCTTCTTCCCTCACCCTGGCTTTGACACAGTTTTCCACCCTGGGAGCCATGGAGGCTTCCGAAAGTCTGAAGGTATCCAGCAATCCACCCAACCCATTGTTCGAAACAGAAAACGTTTTCACGAGGCATCTGAAGCCAAACAGCGAAGCCTGGGTTGGCTCCGAGGAGTGTGCTCCACAAATTTGTCACCATTACCAAGGAGGCCCTGGCCGAGAAGCCATAAGGGCTAATTTCTCAAATAGAAAGGTGGGCTCTAGAGCAACTCTTTCTCATAGAAACTCCATATCCAGGAAGGTTTGTTTGGGAAGTGATATTCTGGCCAATGTCGTTAGCGCTGTTAGCGCAATCTGCACTTACCAAAAAAATTAATTCGCAAGACAGTCTCCTTCAGTTAAGCAGGTTTATTTGAATACAGCTTGCAAGCGGCAGGTGCTCCTCACCGCCCAATGGCACTGAGAGAACACCCCGAATGAGGGTTTGGGCCAAATATTTATCCTGTCCCCGGCGAGGGTTTGGAAAATAAAAAAAATTCCCTCTTCCGGCCACCAGAGCTGGTGACAAGAAGTTACATAATACTTCCCGGTCGCCTAATTACTTCACTTCTGCTTTTTATTAAGACAAAAAGCCCCTACTTTCCCAAAAAGAGCATAATTACTCCCCACAAAGTTCAATCTTGAGTCACTCAGGTCGAGCCCCCCCTGGTCCGTTGGGTCAACAGGAATTTCAAACCACGAGATGTTCTCTCCCTTCGAGTATGTGTTCATTACTTTTCACAATCATCTTAAGCTGCCCAGCCTACTTCTCTATTTTTCTCCAGCCTGGGTTAGCAAGAACAAACAAGTCAAAGCAGTATAAACATATATATGGGTATATATGCTAGTTATTAAATACATTGTTCAAGCATATTGATTCCTTTGCTAGGTAAAATCTTCAGGTACTTTTCCCAGTGTCACATTAAAGCTATGGCAAGCCCTTGTTGTGTTTTGCCAATTGCTAGCTAACAGTTGAACTTTTTCCTCTCTTAGCTGGCCCTAGAGTTTAGTTCCTATTTTCTAGCCTTATTCCATAACCCACTCTCAACGCCCACCACAAGTATCTTGAGACACAGATATTCTCGTAAAGGGATGGTCTTTTTTGTAAAGAATGGACTTGTCTTCTCGTAAATCTGGACTTTCAGACCGCAAGATGTCCCATTTCATCAGGCCTGTCTTGGGCCATCATCTCTGCAACAGACTTGTTTATAAGAGTCTAAAATGCCAGGTTCCTCATTTTAGGCCGGTTAGCATATACACTAAGAATATATAAAAATATGCAAGATTAAACATTGCAAAGCTTCTGCCTATCTTTATGTTTCAACTGCCCAACTGTTAATCATTCCACTGGATAGCCAGGTATCTTAGGTGCTTTTCTTGTCACCCAGATTGCTGATTGTAGCCAGGTTCTTTGAGACTGCTACATTGACAGAGGTCCATCAGTAGCTATTAGCTACAATATATATATATGTGCTCTGGGGCAAGTGATGCTCCGTCTTCTTGGTGCTTGGGGGGGTTCAACAGTGGGAGGGCTTCTAATTGTCCTGGCCCCACTGGTGGACCTCCAGATGGCACCTGGTATTTCTGGCCACTGTGTGATACAGAATGTTGGGCTGGATGGGCCTTTGGCCTGATCCAACATTGGCATCTCTTAGGTTCTTATGACAGTTGTCTAGGCCACACTTCGGCTTTCTAATTAAGCCAGCTTCAGCATCCATTCTCAAGCAATACACTCTTAATTTCAATACACAGCAAAATGTCCCTTTATCTGAAGGCACTTTTAATCTATGTGAAATATTCCTGCCGCATGTTACTTCTGCTTTCTGCTGAAGGCAATCTTTTGCAACCGTCTTCCGCATCTACTAAGTGGAGATGTTTGTGCAAGCTAGTTCTTGCTAGTGTCTGACTTCCCCATTTCCAACTCCCCTTTAGCTCAGCTTCTTAGTTCTGCCTTAATTATTAATTGATTTCCAGCAATGCAATTTTTTTAAAGCAAGGTTCTTTTAAAATCAGAAGCCCCTTCCTTATATTATTGCATTTCTTACACCAATATACTGGGCCCAGCCTACTATGGGCTTTATTGTCTTAAATCAGGCCCAGAAGTAACCTGGTCATTGTTGTAGCCAATCAAGAATCAGTACCATATACTCTTTTGCCTCCTTAAGTCCCCACCACATGGCATGACCATTAATTAATTGTCATCAACAGCAGATGAGGTGGTCAGCCTGGGATGTACCACTTCAGAATGCAGGTAGGGGATCCTCCATTTAAAAAAATCACATAGAAAACTACCATGTCAGGGAGAAGCATTTCAGTATAGTTTTCTCACTCACATTCTGTTTTTGTACGTGCAGGGATCATGAGCTGTACTTGCAGTACAGCACAGAAGGAGATTCCCTTGTGAGAAGGAGAGTTAGCATAGCATAATGTCCAAGAGATTCAGGGCAGAGCGAGATGCCATGGGAAACATGAAGCTGCGGTAGAAAATGGAAGCCTTGTCTTAGTTCTTCCCTCCCCCTCAACAATGTGCTGTAAACTCATCATCACACCCCATGCTGCTTCACTCTGCTGCTCCATGGTGTCCTGCTGCTGGAAGAAGAGAGAGAAACATACACTGTTATGATGGCAGTGTTACCCAAACTGGATGTCTCCTAATTGATTGGGGAAATAAGCGTAATTGGAGCCCAGCGAGAGGGGGTGACTAGGGGATCTCCACCAATGTTTACGGGGATTGTTCCCCGAGAACTCTCAAAATAAACAGATGGCAGTACTACAGGAAAGGTGTTTTATTGTAAAAAGAATAAAAGAGTATAGCATACGCACAAAGCACGCGGGGAAAGCACACAAACTATTTAAGAGGAAAATAAAAGGGAGTAGCAAGGACAGTGATTTAGGGAAGGCGATATTTACCAAGTCTTGGAGATCAAGGTTCATGGAAGACAGAAAAAGAAATGGCCAGTGTTTCCTGGAGAGGAGGAAGCCCCCAGAGAGTGGGGGTGAGAACATCTATACACTCCATGAAGTGGAGCATGTCCAGTTATAGGAAAAACTGACTCTGGGGCAGTCTGACGTGTGTGCCCCTACGACAATAACTTGATTAAATTTCCCAGGGTGAACAAAGACCTAGGGAAACTTGTGACAGTTTGCATGAGTGTTGCTAATGGCACTTGATGAGATTGTCTGGTGTAAACTAAAAGTGTTAACGTTTTTCTGATGACCCTTGAATACAGGATGGGAGAGGCTACCAAGTTATATGAATAGTGATATAGCTGCCAGAGTAATATTTGCAATGAAATGGAAGACAGAAGACTGTCCTACTACAGAAATCTGGAAAGAAAAACTAGCCGAGTATGCAACACTGGCAAAACTAACTAATTATATAGACAAAAGACCGTTGAAAGCATTTCAGCAGAAATGGCAAGCTTATTACTCATACTATGAGAATAATTAACTTTTTTTTAGTTTTGAAATTATCTGGCTATCATATCAAAGGTGATGAAGATATTGATTATAGTTTCAATATCTTATTCTGTATTCCACTAGTAATTAAATAATTAGTAAGAATAAAATGTAGATAAACAATTAAGAGAATATTAAGGTTTTTATAACAACTTAATTTTAGCATAGAAGTTCATTCAGTTGTCAAAGACATAATCTCTTCGATTGTTTATAGATTATCACTAACTTTAGGAAAGTCCTTTTTATTATTTAAAGAAAGAATCTATCCTAAAATTCTGTAATACTGATGTTTTATTGTCTACTTTCATATTTGAAATATGTAATACATTTGGTAATACATCTGATTTTACCTGTTGTACATAACAATTCATAATATTTGACAAACCTGATGAAATTATATTTTCCCCTACCTTTTCTTCTCTTCTGTATCCCACCTTTCTTTTGAGAAAATAATATATATTTTTAAAAAGTTATATGAATAGTCTGTTAATTAGGGTGAATAGGCAAGGGGAAGTGTGACTAGGTGTGCTAAAGTCATGTCAAAGTGAGGTACTGCCTTTCCTGAGAAACCCATTGTTGAGATTAAGGGTGGAGAGAGATTTTAGGGTGGAGAGAGAGCTATTAGCAAGTCTACCCTGAGTCACCTACCCAAAATAGTTTCCCAGGCTTGTCTCTGACCAGCGTCTATTTTGTTTGTTCCAACTCCATCTTGGTTCCACTTCTAGGCCAGGCTGTGCAGTGCACAAATGATTTGGAGGGTGATATTTAAAGAGGGGTGTCTTGTATAAGACTGCCCTTCCATGGGAAGGGTCTGGCTGCTAACAGTTGGGCACATGGAAGTCAAGTATTAGCACATGAAAACATGACATGGGGCTGCCATTCTTCTGACAGCAACCTTGTGTTTACTGTAATATATAGATAATTTATCTTGAAATGTAATATTGGAATTCTAGGTTCGAGACAGGGGTAATTTCGTAGAAAAAGAGCTAGGGGAACTCATTAGCATAACTCATTAGCATATGCAACACCCCCTGACATTACTGGAAGTGATGTCAGAAGTGAGCCCCATTAGGGGCCCAGCTGTGGACCTGCAAGGCTGGCGGGAATGCAAGGAAGCCCCGCGGAGGCCCTCCCTGGCCCCAGGCAGGCAGGGGTGAGGAGAGGCAGGGGGGAAGCAACTTACTCTCCCTCTTCTCCTGCTTCCTCCTGGCTGAATGAGGGCCGGAAGCGGGGCGGCCGGAAGCAGGGGGCGGGGCTTCGTCATGTGCCCCGCCCCCCGTACCTCACCTGGGGGAACTGTGTTCCCCTGCATTCCCCCCCGAAATGACCTCTGGGTTCGAGTGAGTGCAACCCTAAGCAGTGTTACACCCCAATAATTCCATTAAAGTCAATAGGCTCAGAAGGGTGTTTAGGACTGCACTGGGTGTCACCTTGGCCATGAACTGAACAAGATGGCCTTAGCTAAGCCATTCTTTCTCAGTTAGCCTCAGTGTCTCTGTCTGCAATGCATGCATCAAAGTAATGGTCACCTTCATAGTTGTTGCAAATGTTATCGAGGAGAGTGCTTGGAATACTCTGAAGTCCTATAGAAATGCTATTATTACTATTAGTTTTGTTTTACGTGTTTTTATTGAGAAGTTTTATTACATACAATGTTTTGAACAAGGCTCCCACAAAAGATGGGTATACCTATATAATTCATTAAAGTTGAAGGGAGGCGGAAAAGCTGGAACCAAAACCACATTTTTACAATAAACAAAAACAGTCCATTAAATTTGATGGAAAGATTAGCTTTGTAATATCCGTTTCAAAAAGCAGTTAAGTGGTTGGATCACTTGCTGAGAGATGCCATGCAAGAAAGTGATGATCATTCATTCATCTGGGTTGAAGTAGGATGCTGTCCCCCCACACTAAAAGAAAACAAAACATTGGTATTAACTAAGTACCTATGATCATTTAACCCCTCCCCACAGCAACAACAGTTTTCCCTCTGTGTGTGTGCATGTGTGAGAGTGTGAGTGTGTGTTAAAACATCTTCTTGTGGTAACACACACACAAATTTTGGAGAGAAGAAACAATTCCCCAGACTCAACACATCCCTCCCCTGCAAGCAGCCCCATTATTTCTCTGCAACATATTCCTTGCATTGAACCTTCCAAATAATTCCCTTCTATAATCAAACTCTCCAGAGCCTTAAATCATTGTTAGAACCACCTTGTTATACCCTGGAACTCTGAATGAAGAATCTCTGTTATAAATAATTGGGTTCGGGTATGAATACTAAGCATCTTGGCGTATTTCATATAAAAAGGATAATGGGGAAACTGTCTGTTGCTTGTCTTGCTAAAGCATAGAAAAATCCCAGCCCTCATAGATCAATTGGACTCAACAATTCTCTCTCATATTCTCAGCTGCATGGGGATGGGGGAAGAGATCCACACCTAGAAACTTGTTACTGTAAAATAAAGAGGGGGGTGGAGTCAGGACTGAAGGTCTTTCGAGCTAGATGGGATAGGTGAGGGCCAGTGTTCCCTCTAAGCTGAGTTAGTGTGAGCTAGCTCACAGTTTTTTAGCCTCCAGCTCACACATTTTTGTCTTAGCTCAGGAATGAGGGCTCCAGAGCCGACTAATTTCTGCAGCAGCCAGATCGCTCGCTCACAACTTTAATGCCAGTCGCCCACAAAGCAGAATGTTTGCTCACAAGACTCCACACCTTAGAGGGAATATTGGTGAGGGCCGATAAACTGAAGTTCAGTCCAGACAAGACTGAGGTTCTGTTGGTCAATGGGGAAGCTACTTGGGGACTGCAGAGCCAACCTGTCCTGGAGGGGAGGGATGCACTCCCCACTCAGGGCTGCTGAGAGCCACCATGGGCACTCGGACAAAGATTCCATCTGTCCCCCCATGACCCTGATCCAAACCAAATATCATAACAAAATGAACAAATCATTTGGCTTGCTGTTACCATGAATCTGTAGTAATAAAAAAATTCAATTGGCCTGTCCATCCATCTGTTTATTTATTTATTTTACTTATATCCCACCTTTAAGCAGCTTCCCTCATTCTCCACTCCTCCATTTTATCCTCACAATGACCCTGCGAGTTAGGTTAGGATGAAAGAATCTGACTGGCCCAAGGTCACCCAGCAAGCTTCCATGACAGAGTGGGGATTTTAACTGGGTTTCCCAGATCCTAGTGTGACACTTTAACTACTGCACTGTGTTGGCAGGCATCAGCGATCAGAAAATAAAGCTAGGATACTCAAAGTTGGCCACCAGCTTCAGGATGATTGTGGGAGTTCCATGGCCAAAACTGACGGGCATGGGAAAATCCTAGCTCAGGTGAGACAAACTACCACCACACCATGCGGTTTGCAACTGAAGCTAAGGGTCCCTGTGGCCGGCATAACTCAGAAAACAGTGCTACATGTTTGAAAACTGGCCACTAATCCCAGAATGATGATGGGAATTACAGTGCCAAAAAAATGAAGGGAACTGGAACACCCTGAACCAGGTTATCTTCATGGCAGACGTAGGGCTGCCAAATGCAGCCGGGGGGCGGGGATTCCCCCGCTTCGGACCTCCGATTACCGGCAGCCATTTGAGGGGAAAACTCTTTGTTTTCCCCTCAAATCGCGTGGCCCCGCCCCCAGCGTGCGACGTCACTTCCGGGTGACGCGCACGCGCATGTGCCCGGACGATCTAAATTTGGCAACCCTAGGCAGACAACATGTAATAATAGATCTTCTAAACAACCTGTTACGTGCCTCTAATGCTCAGATCCCCAACCCACCATGGAAGGTTGCTGGATGACACACTCTCAGCCAGACGTACCTCTCAAGGCTATTGTGAGGATAAAATGGAGGACAGGAGAACAGTGCAGCTTTGGGTCCCCCGTGGAGAGATAAGACTGGGTATTGTATTTGTTATAAATCAAATTTTAATGATATTTTAAAAGATTACAACATTTGACATATAGCAAAGTAGCTTTTACAAAGGGCTATCCGATCTTCCACCAACACAATAATGATTAACAACCCAGTGTCTAAACTGGGAGTTGTGATTTCTGTTCTACATGTATAACCACCAAAACAGATTGATGTTCCATTACCGTGCATGTAAAGGGTGGAGGAGGGGAGAAGCATCCTTTTACTACTTTGTTAGATCACAGGGAAATATTAACTCTCCCCCCTTCAGTTCATAATAATAACAAAGGTTTGCCACTACACTACTCTTAAGTACATTCTGTTGCCAATAAGGACAGGGATAAGAAGATCTTGAGACCAAGAAGTGAAAATAAAGGGGGGGGGGACACACAGAAAAATTAGGTAGAGGAAGATGGAAATGAATGAGAAATGTATGGAAAAAAGGGAGAGAAATTAAGAAATAGAGAAGGAAAGGTTGTTTTATCTTGCTGCAACACCCTAACTACTGCTTTGCAGGATCTGGCTGAGCTGGGTGCAAGAATAGGGAGAGAGAAGGGCTAGGCTATTATAGAAAATTACCTTGGTTAGCAGACTGCAAGCGGACAGTTAGTGTAGCAGCCATCAGCTGGAATTGCTTGTCTTGCTTATGGCTGGATTAGTTGATGGATTTAGCATGATCTGTTAGGCAAGTTTGCTTCAGTCTTGGAGCAAGGGACTTCTTTCTGAGAGTAGAGTGCCTTTTACTGTGCTCGGACTTCCCTGCATCCCTAGTGGCTGCAGCCAGACCTGCATTTTGCCTGGATATGGCATGAGGCTGGCTTCAAGGGCCCTCCAGCTGCCTTGGACCCCCTGAATTTTGTCCCCCCCAGTCCCCCTCTTTTGGCAACCCTGTTCCCCCTGAAGGAGCAGGTTCATGCTATTGGATCCTGGCCTATGGCTGAAGGCTCAGCTGTCCTTCATGGTATGTAATACCTTTTATCAGACTGCAGTTCACCAGCTGCAGTCATTCTTCAAAAAGTGATCTGGCCACAGTGATCCATTCCCTGATCACATCCAAGATAGATTAATGTAATATGCTTAATGTGGGGCTGCCTTTGAAACCAGTTCAAAAACTTCACTTTTTCTGAAATGCTGCAGCCAGGCAACTGGCAGGGGCTGGCTGGGCTTGTATCACCTCTGTGCTGAAAGAGCTCCAGTGGCTACTCATCTGTTTCTAGGCACCCCTAGCCAACCTCCAGATGGGTCATCAAGATCTCCCAGAATTATGACTGATCTTCCCTGGAGAAAATGGCTGCTTTGGAGGGTAGAATTTATGGCATCATGAACTGCAGGCTGTGGAAGGTCGGTAGTTCAGCAGTTCGAGACCCGAGTTGTCGCATGACGGAGTGAGCTCCCGTCTCTAGTTCTAGCTCCTGCCAACCTAGCAGTTCAAAAGCAAGAAATTGCAAGTAGATAAATAGGTACCACTTCGGTGGGAAGGTAACAGTGTTCCGTGCACCTTGGTGTTTAGTCATGCCAGCCACATGACCACGGAAACGTCTTCGGACAGCGCTGGCTCTTCGGCTTTGAAACGGAGATGAGCACCGCAACCCTAGAGTCGGATTCGACTGGCTTTCAAGCAAGGGAACCTTTACCTTTACCCCACTGAGGTCCCTCCTACTCCCAGACTCCACCCTCCTCAGTCTCCACCCCCCCACATCTCCATGAATTTCCCATCCCCGAGCTGGCTACCTTATTCCCTGCCTTCAGAGGCGAGGTGAGGTGAGGCACCAGGGTATTTTCAGTGTTGGCAGCTCACCTTTGGAATCCCCTTCCCCTTGAGGCTCTTTCGGCACCTACTTTACTTTCTTTTAGGCACCAGGCTAAAACACATCTTTTTTACCCAGCCTTTTAATTAGGGGGTTTATCTCATCAGCTTTTAAATGATCTGCTTCAGTTTTATATATAGTCTTTATACAATTTATGTTTAATGGCTTGTTTTCTAATGGCTTGTTTAAAAAAATTTGTTACACTAACTCATGCAGAACTCTGAAGAGATGGCATAGAAATATTCTATTCTAAATACATAAATAAATAATCCAGCCAGTATTCAGATTTCACTCAGCCTTGTTTTTTTTAATAGATTTTTATTAATTTCTACAAAGAAAGAATAAAGAACACAATTCACAAGACATGACAACACAAAGCAGGAAGGTTGTACTCATTGTAACTATTAAATGTTTTACATAGATGATACCGTTCTTTTATGCACCTAATCTATTTAAATATTATATATGAAAATAGTTTTAGGCTATGTTACTGCTGTAACTTACTGATTATGATGTGCATCTTCGCAAATACGCCTCAATCCACTTATAAAGTCTTGACCAAGTTTTTTCAAAAGTTCCTTCTTTTTTATCTTGTAATAGCAATACATAAATAATCCAGCCAGTATCCAGATTTCACTCAGCCTTGTTAAGAACACAAGAAGAGCTCTGCTGGATCAGACCAGTGGTCCATCTAGTTAAGCATCCTGTCTCACACAATGGCCAGCCAGTTCCTCTGGAGGGCAAACAACAGGGCATAGAGGCTACGATCTTCTCTTGATGTTGCCTCATGGCTACAGTTGCCAACCTCCAGGTGGCGGCTAAAGGTTTCCTATTACATCTCTAGGCAATGGAGTTTGGCTCACTTGGAGGAAATGGCCTCTTTGGAAGGTGGACTCTAAGGTATTATGGAAAGTATTATTATGGCATTATTATGGAAGGTAGACTCTATGGTATGGTATGAATGAATTTCGACACATAAATGCCATTGGTTTCAGGCAAGCAGCTGATGATGTAAAATAGCATATAGGGTAGGGCTGCCAACCTCCAGGTGGTTGTATCAAAACACAAACACTCCGTGAATAACTTATGGACAGAAGTAAAAAGAATATATTATCCAAGACAATTTTAACAATTCTTAACAGTTCAACTATTTCTCCAATGCAAACACTCTTATAATATCTTAAAAGGTTAGGATCCAACAGTACTTAATATTCTTTTGGATATAACCTCCAGGTGGTGGTTGGAGATCTCCTGGGGTTACAATTGATCTCTGACTGACAGAAACCCGTTCACTTGGAGAAAACAACCATCCCATTGAAGTCCCTTCATTCCCTAAACCCCACCCTCTTCAGGCTCCACCCCCCAAAAAATCCAGGTATTTCCCAGCCTGGAGCTGGCAACCCCACCTGGCTCTGGGATTTAGAGGTTTAGTGCCCCCGAACACGGAGGTTCCCTCCACTGCTGTTGCTAGTAGCAACTGACAGTCCTATCCTCCAGGAATTTATCTAATCCCCTTTCAAAGCTGTTTATTCCTGTGGTGATCAGTACCACCTCTGACAGCGAATCCCACATTTTAATCACTCGCTGTGTAAAGAAGTATTTCCTTTTGTCCATCCTGAATCTACTGCCCATCAGCTTCATTTGATGCCTTCAAGTTGTTAACTACTGAAATTTCCTTCATGTGGCCAGGAAAAAGGAAACTGCCATTTCCTCCTGAACAAGGAGAAATGAAAAATGAAATTTGAACTTTCAGATTCAACCAGAGTTGTCATGAAATTCTGTAACATTCCTCATCCTGTGGCACCCCCCCTGGCAATTAATAAAATGCAGAGGATGCAGGTGATTTACATATAGATGAAGAATTTAGGTACAATAGGGGCCTTGTGAAAAAAAAATACACAGATGGTACTAGTGCCAGTGATAAAATGCTGTTTGTGCATTTCCATTGTAATGCCATCAACACTTTCTGTACCCCTGATATCCATCACTGGAATATATTACCACCTTGATGAGATATTTATACTGAAGTGCGGGTCTGTGCGGAGATACTTCTTTCAACACCCCGGTTAGAATGTGCCAGATGTGTGTGTGTGTGTGTTATTTATAAACAGGCTTGCATGGTATAAATCTTTTTCACTTTTGCTTTACTTTGGGCCACTTTGAAGTGCAATATCCGACACACAGGGTTGCTAACCTCCTGTTGGGGACTGAAAATCTCCTGGAATTGCAACTGATACCCAGGCTACAGAGATCAATTCCCCTGGAGACAATGGTAGCTTTGGAGGCTAGGCTCTGTAGCATTATAACCCCACTGAAGTCCCACTCCTACCCAAATCCTGCCCTCCCAAGGCTCCACCCCCAAATCTTCAGAGTTGCCAACCCTATGTGATAGAGCCATTCCAACCTCTCCTGTCAATCATTTCCTGCGTCTTCAGAGTTGCCAACCCTATGTGATAGAACCATTCCAACCTGTCAATCATTTCCTGCATTCAAAGGGTGGTTTGCACTGGACAAGGGCAGGGCTGACAATCAAACATTATTGGCAAACTTGCTGAAACGTTCCTTCCAGAGTTGTGTGAACATCTGTTGCAGAGCCAGTCTCAAGTGGCAGCAGGATCAGGAAGCAGTGCTGCCAAGGTGCTATTCTCAGGTTCATCCCTGGCTTGGGTCAGCAATCATGTTCTGGGAATCCATGCTTGCCAATTTGGATCGGGCCCAGAGGGTCTTAAATATCTCCTTGTGCTATTTTCACAGGCTGAAATGGCCTTGGGAGTCCCTAATTGTCTCATTGAGAAAGCCTGTGCCTGCTCTGTTAATACCTGTAGGCAGACCAGTGTGTGTGTGTTAAGTGCTGTCAAGTCGCTTCTGAGTCATGGTGACCCTATGAATTAATGACCTCCAGTTAAGCACTTAATTATACATATAGTTACAGCAGCAAGAATTCTCTATGCTAAGTGTTGGAAGAGATCAGAGATACCAAAGGAAAATGAACTTTTGACAATTTTTTTTGAAAAAGTGGAAATAAACATATTGTCCGACTTGTTGAAAGATAGAGATAAACAAAATGTGAGAGCTCATTGGATACCATTTTATGACTGGGCGAAAAGAAGTTCCAAAGACCAGGAACAATGAATATAACTACTATAATTTTCGAGTAACTCTAACTTGAATTGCACAGAATACGTCTCTTTTCAGGAATCATAATAGAAGATTTATTTATTTATTATATTTATACCCCGCCCTTTCCGCAAGCAATTTGAATAATGGACATTAGTTTTAGTAATTGTATGAATGAAAGAGAGCTGGAAACAAAGAATTAAGATGGAAAATTTGTAACAGCTATTATATAACCTTGATGGAATTTCCCTTTATGTCTTATCCCATCCCCTGTGCCCTTCCTATCCTATAATGTTTTAAAACCAAATAATTAAAAAAATTAATTAAAGACCTCCAAAATGTCCTATTGTTAACAGTCTTGCTCAGGTCTTGCAGACTGAGGACTATGGCTTCCTTTCCTGCATCAATCCCTCTCATGTTGGGTCTTCCTCTTTTCCTCCTTCCTTCAGCTTTTCCTAGCATTATTGTCTTTTCCAGTGTCTTCTCATAATGTGACAAAAGTACGATAGCCTTTAGTCATTTTTTCTTTTAGGGAGAGGTCATAGTCAATTTTATCTAGAACCCACTTATTTGTTTTTTGGTGGTCTATGTAGGGATGCCAGCCTCCAGGTGGGACCTGGGGATCCCCCAGAATTACAGCTCATCTCCAGACTACAGAGATCAGTTCCCCTGGAGACAATGGATGTTTTGGAGGGTGAACTCTATGGCACTGTACCCCACTAAGGTCCCTGTCCTCCCTAGCCTCCACCCCCAAATCTCCATGAGTTTTCCAGACTGGAGGTGCAACTCTACTTCCCCAACCCCTGCCAGCGGCAAGGGGGGACCTGGCAACCCTAGGACCACGGTATCCGTAAAACTCCTTTAACACCACATTTCAAAGGAATCTACTTTCTTCCTGTCAGCTCTCTTCCTTGCCTGACATTCACACCCATACATAGTAATGGGAATAGTATGGCATGAATTAACTTGATTTTGGTCACCACTGACACACCTTACACTTAAGGATCTTTTCTAGCTCCTTCATGGTTGCCCTTCCCAGTCTCAATCTCCTTCTGATTTCCTGGGTGCAGTCCTCGGTTTGGTTGATGATGGAGCCAAGGAATAGAAAATCATGACCAATTTCAATTTCATTATTGTCAGCCTTAAAGTGGTATAATTCCCCAGTAGTCATTCCTTTTGTCTTCTTGAGGTTCACCTGTAATCCTGCTTTGGCACTTTCTGCTTTAACCTTCATCAAGAGTTGTTTCAAGTCTTCACTGTTTTCTGCCAGTAATGTGGTATCATCTGCATATCTCAAACTGTTAATGTTCCTTCCACCAATTTTCACCCCATCTTCATCTAAATCTAATTCATTTTTCTTATGATATGTTCTGCATATAGATTGAAGAGATAAGGAGATAAGAATGCATCCTTGTCTGATACCTCTGCCAACTGGAAACCATTCTGTTTCTCCATATTCTGTTGTAGCCTCTTGTCTGGAGCACAGGTTGCACATCAAATACAATCAGATGCTGTGGTGCACTCATTTCCTTAAAACCAAGGAAATGATCCACACAGTCAAAAGCTTTGCTGTTGACTCAGTGTGCAACTGCAATAGAAAGGGCAAATGCTATGCTGGGAATTATTAGGAAGAGGATTGAAAACAAATCAGCCAGTATCATAATCCCTCTGTATAAATCTATGGAATGGCCTCATTTGGAATATTGTGTACAGTTCAGGTCACTGCACCTCAAAAAAGATATAGCATTGGAAAAAGTGCAGAAAAGGGCAACTAAAGTGATTAAGGGGATGGAACACCTTCCTTATGAAGAAAGGTTAAAGAGGTTAACACACTTTAGCTTGGAGAAATAATGACTGAGGGGTGACATGATAGAGGTTTCCAAGATTATGCATGGGATAGAGCAGGTGAAGTACTTTTCTTCCTTTTTCACAATATGAGAACTCGTGGGCACTTAATGAAATAAATGAGCAGTAGGTTTAGAACAGATAAAAGGAAATCTTCACTCAAAGAGTAATTAACACGCGGAATTCACTGCCACAGGAAGTGGTGGCGGCTACAAGCACAGACAGTTTCAAGAGAGGATTGGATAGACATACGGAGCAGAGGTACATCAGTGGCTATTATCCACAAGGTGTAGAGCAATGATGCTCTGTATTCTTGGTGCTTGGGGGGCAACGGTGGGAGGGCTTCTGGGGTTTTGGCTCTGCTGGAGAACCTCCTGATGGCACCTGGCTTTTGTCCACTGTGTGACCCAGAGTGTTGGACTAGATGGGCCACTGACCTGATCCAACATGGCTTTTCTTATGTTCTTATGTTCTTAATCTATGAAACAAGCTGATTTTCTTCTGAAATTCTCTCATATGCTCTAGTAATCAACATAAATTTGCGATATGATCTCTAGTGCCTTTTCCTTTTCTGAATCCAGGCAGACCACATACTGGAGCTATTTCAGATGGGGAAAATGGTACAGGGGGAGGCTAATCAGATTCAGGCCTGCACATGCCTGCAAGGCATGGACTCTCCTCATCTTCTGGCTCAGCCTGGGAGACATACCCAGGAGACAAAAAAGTGATGAGAAGGAAGCTAAAACCCAGAACCTTCACATTATTCCCTGAGATGTGTGACTGCACTTGGTGGAGCAATCCTGGAGGCTTCTTCCAAAATTTGACAGGGGAAAATAAACACACTCAAGACCTGCTGGTGAATTTTGACACAGCTTGAACCTGGAAATACTTATGACTAGCAGATGCCCCAGTTTGCTCTCCTTGATTGGAGAGACAATTTTCTAAATAAAGTATCTCAAGGCAGAGTTTTCTTTGAAAGAGAAAAGCTATCAGATTTCATTGCCCCTCAGGAAGACTTGTGTCAAAGCACTCTGAGCTTCTTTAGGGATGATAATGATGATAATCGCTATATCTAACAGTAAAGCGGCTGGCTCCCATGCTGATTGTGAGAGCAACAAAAAAATGGCAGTCCACTTCCGAACGAGGCAGGGATTTCTTCATATCTTGGAAATTCCCCAGGAAAGCGGAAAAGTATAACTTTCTGAATTAACAAAAAGAAAGAAAAATCCTAAATAGCTGGAAGGGACTGAAGCGGGGATTGTTGAGAGTCAGTTGAAGCGGGGAAAAGCTCACCAAATTCCCACCATATTGTGGGTATATGTATGAAATGTGGCCATAGGTTTGTGATATAGCCAAGTTGGTAGGCTCAGTTTCCCATTGGCTTTGTCTGACCTTTCTTTTCCGTAGTTCTGGTGTCCTCCCACTTATCATCCCATGTAAACGTCACCGTGGCCCTGCTTCTCCTGGAAGTCAGTTCTGTTTTCAGTGTTGCTACTTTCCTCACTGTAATGTATGGATTGCTAGACATACAAATAGGTCTGAGGTGAGGTTAGAAATTAGGGTTACCAACCTCCCGGTGGTAGCTGGAGATCTCCTGCGGTTACAATGGAGTTCAGTTCACCTGGAAGGTGGATTGTATGGCATTATACCCTGTTGAAGTTCCTCCCTTTCCCAAATCCCTCCCTCCTCAGTCTCCACCCCCAAAAATCTCCAGGTATTTCCCAACCTGGAGCTGGCAGCCCTAGTAGGAATTAGTGTAATGGCTGCTGATTTCACGGAGTCTCCATAAAGCAGGGCAAAGTAGTCCTACGCTACCCATGCACTTGCTAGGGAAAAGGACTGAGGTAGGAGGGGGTGCCCAATTAAAGGTTGTAGTTTCCCCAGACACTGTCTAGTACAGAGGTGTCGAACTCGTTTGTTACAAGGGCTGGATCTGACATAAATGTCACTTTGTTGGGCCAGGTCATGTGTGCCATGAAATGTAATGCCAGGTACTAGAGATATAAACTATATATAGGACAGCAGCTGGTAAGCTCTGAGTTGTTGTATCTCACTGCAAGGCCTCATTGGCTGGGAAGGGGGTGCAGAGGAAAACCCATATGGGTGGACTGGAGAGCTAGCAGTGCAGCACTGGGCAGAGGCTCCTATGCTGCTTGGTTGCTGGAGATGAGGTTGTTCTGCCATGCTGAAGCCACATTTGGAGTAGCACTGCCCACTCCCCCCCCCCCAGTAGTCTCCTGTTCCCTTCCTTGCATTAGTTGCTTGCAGGGTGCATAAGAGCCCTGAATGGACCAGTTATGGCCCTCGGGCCTTATGTTTGACACCCTTCATCTAGTACTTTTCCCTTCAAAGAAGCGATTCAGGATGAGAAGGTGGAGAGACGGACAGAGTGATCCACAGAGGTCTGGAGACATTATTCTACATGATTTTATGTGCTAAATGGGAAGCCACCTTCTGGACATGCCTCAAGGCAACACCAAGTTTAGCGGTTGCATTGCTTGATAACTTTCCACTGGTTCCTCTTCATTTCTCCCTGCTGTTTGCCTGTACCAAGAAGCAGATATTTATTGACATGTCTTCAAATGATCCCCAGGATTTATTGAGCCAAGAAGCAAATATTGACAATGAGTTTCTATGTCTGTTGAGAGGCAGAGTCGATTTGCATATTATTTTCCCCATTTGTTTTCCTTGGAGATCAGTGGAAACTGATTTGGCTTCAGGCTTTAAAAAGAGCACCATCTCTGCAGTTTAGAGAGAAGAGGAGGCCAATTTTATGACCTTCATAGATTCAGCAAAAGCAACCATGCTGGGCCAGTTCATTCGGAGGTGTCTGTTGGGCACAGCAGGGCCTATTATCATTATTAGCCTCATCATTTTACTAATCCAGCCCTCTTTGCAATGCAAAGTGCTTCCTTAACCATCTCTCCATGGGAGCTGTGATTGTGCCAGGAGCGCTGGAAACCATTTGAATGAAGGCTGTTTGCATTCCACACAAAATAATATAAAATAGAATAAGACCCCCCCCCACCGCTATCCAAGGTCTTTGCAAGGAGAACCAGAATTCGGTGGCATGTAAAATTGAGTACATTCTGGATTTTTTTACCCAATTTATTCCTACTTTTGGTAGTCATGGGAGAATCAGGAGTCCTGAAAGCCTGCCCTCTCTGGCTTCTGGGATTTCAGCAGGCAGTGCCCACAATACAGTTAGGTATCTCTGCTCAGCCATATGGCTAGAAACTTACTGTTTTTCCAACATGGAAAGCTGGTCGTCTGTGGGATATGCATTAGTCACATTCCTGGTACCAGGGTATTGTCATGGCCCCTAAGTCTGCTGGCTGTTCTTTCATTCAGATTGATTGACCCCCTTGCCCCATCACTCCTTGGCAAATAGAAGGGGAAGTCATGGAAGTAGTGACAGACTTCACGTTCCTGGGATCCCAGATCACCGCAGACAGTGACAGCAGCCATGAAATTAAAAGATGCCTGCTCCTTGGGAGGAAAGCGATGGTGAACCTAAACAGCATGATAAAAAGTAGAGACATCACCCTGCCAACAAAAGTCTGCATGGTCAAAGCAATGGAATTCCCAGTAGTCATGTATGGCTGCGAGAGTTGGACTATAAGGAAGGCCGAGCGCCGAAGAATAGATTCTTTTGAACTATGGTGCTGGAGAAGACTCTTGAGAGTGCCTTGGACTGCAAGAAGATCAAATCAGTCAATCCTAAAAGAAATCAACCCTGACTGTTCCCTGGAAGGCCAGATAATGAAACTGAAGCTCAAATACTTTGGCCCCCAAATGAGAAGGGAGCACTCACTGGACAAGACCCTGATATTGGGAAAGATTGAAGGTCGAAGAAGACGGGGACGGCAAAGGATGAGATGGTTAGACAGTGTCATAGATGCAACAAACATGAAATTGAGCAAACTTCAGAGGACGGCGGAAGACCGGAGGGCCTGGCGTGATCTGGTCCATGGGGTCGCGAAGAGTCGGACTCGACTTTGCGACTGAACAAATTGCTCAAAGATGTTGGGCAGGTTAGAGTTCAGAAATATTAAAAAGTAAAGATAAACAGTAAAATATCAGGATTAAATCGGATCTGCTTTTTAAACACCATCCCCTGAAAGCAATAAGGTGGCCAGGTCCCCCTGGCTACTGGTGTGGGATGGGGGTATAGAGTTGCCAGATACAGGTTGGGAAACTCCTGAAGATTTGGGGATGGAACCTGAGGAGGACAGGAACCTCAGTGGGGTACAGTGCCACTAAAGTCTCCATTTGCTCCAGGGGAACTGATCTCTTTAGTGATGAGCTGTAATTTCCCAGATCCCAGGGCTAGAAACCAAGTCCCATTAAGGAGATTTCAAAGTGGTTCCCGATAAGGCCAAGGATTTGCAGAATCTCCAGGAATGGTGGAATTCCATGCCCAGGAGTGGTTGTCAGTACCTTGAACAGGGAACTGCATGGCTTAAGTCTGGGATTGAGAAATGAAGAGTCGTGTGTTTCCAGACCCAACGGGAGATCTTCTGGGATTACAACTGATCTCCAGACTAAAGAGATTAGTTTCTCTGGAGAGAGTGGCTGCTATGGAGGGTGAGCTCAATGGCATTATACCCCTCTGAGGTCCCTCCCCTGCTCAAACCCCACCCTCTCCAGGATCCACAACCAAATCTCCAGGAATTTCCCAAGCTGGAGTTGGCAACCTTAGCTGGTTGTGCTGAAGTCTCAGAACCTTGTCAGATGAGAACATGACTGTGCGATATCAACCGCAGGAGGTTTTGGATTGGTTGGTATAAATGCTTGGGAGCCTGTGTAACAAAACAGAAGAACCTCTTTGCTGCATTCCCAAACCAGAGACCCTAGGCCAGAGAACACTGTCTGGTGCACTGTGTTGGAATAGACAATGTATGGTGTTTAAAGAAGAAGACCCTGCAGGGGGCAGCAAGAAGACAATTAGATAGGATAGTGAGGTCAGCACTAGGGGTGTGCATTCAGCATAAACCGAACTGAATAAATATTTAAAAAAAACCCTTATCAGTATTTTTCAAGTATTATGTAAGCCGAATACAGATCAGAGACCCGCTGTGCTGCTTGGTTTAAATGGAAGGAAGCCATTTCAGTCCTCCCTTTCACTTTCCCCCACTCTGGAGGGGGGGCAGTGAAAGGGAGTGCTGAAATGGCTTCCTCCCATTTAAACTGATCAGCTGACAGGCAGACCCGCTGTACTGTTCGGTTTAAATGGGAGGAAGCCATTTCAACACTCCCTTTCACTCCGCCCCCTCCCCCCGAGGAGTTTAATAGCTTCTTGCCATGTAAAGGGAGCTTTGGAAAGCCACACTGTGCACCAGTGAACTCTGAGTGGCCAGTAAGCTCACCTGGAAATGAGCAAGCTTGCCGGCTGCTTGGAGTTCACTAGTGTGCTGCGTGGCTTGGGGATTGAGTATCCATGGGGAGATGGTCCCCATAGGGTATAATGGAGCTGAATACATTTGGCAATACTGATTATTTCCCGAATCCCAATATCATACTAATACCATTTTTTTGTGTGCACATCCCTAGTCAGCACCTTCTCTCCTGTTTTGTATCATTCCTTGTCTGTCTCCAGATTGCTACTCTTAGGGCAATATCCTGGTTCTTCTAGGAATTTCTGTACTTAGATGAAGTTAGGACACTATCACTATCTTTCCTCTTTACTATCAAGTATATTCATTCCTAGGAGCTGCGGTGGCTCAAGTGGTTAAGACGCTGAACTGCAGGCTGTGGAAGGTCAGTAGTTCAGCAGTTCGAGACCCGGGTGCTGCAAGACGGAGTGAGCTCCCGTCTCTAGTTCCAGCTCCTGCCAACCTAGCAGTTCAAAAGCAAGAGATTGCAAGTAGGTATATAGGTACCACTTTGGTGGGAAGGTAACAGCGTTCTGTGCGCCTTGGTGTTTAGTCATGCCGGCCACATGACCATGGAAACGTCTTTGGACAGCGCTGGCTCTTTGGCTTTGAAACGGAGATGAGCACCGTAACCCTAGAGTCGGATTCGACTGGCTTTCGAGCAAGGGAACCTTTACCTTTACCTTTATATTCATTCCTAAATAAACCTTTATCTACATTTTTATCAGGTTGTGCACCTTAGCTATGCTAATTACTCTGCCAACACACTGTAGAGTCATCCATACCCTGGCTTGCTCCTGATCACGGCCCCCCCTCTGTAAAACTAGAACAAACCCCACTGGGCCACTTGAGCTGAATTCAGATTGGGCTGCATCCACCCAGAATTACTACAGTAATCACTATTTGCTTGTCCACATGGTATAATCCAATTGCAAATGATTGCTATACACAACAGTAGTGCAATATCCAGTGATGTGTGGATGCATTATGCATCCACATGTCAAGGGCAGTTATCATTAGACCTGCCTGCCAAACATGTTTCCTATGCTCAGAAATGACACAGAAATCCAGATCCACTTACTAATGACCGCAATAGGGTTCTCTGTTTCAAGTTACTTGCAAAGTCCCCTCTTCCTTATAGCAGCTGTCCTTATGTGTAAGCAACCCCCTTAATTTCTTTCCCTTGTTATTTGTCTCCAGCTCCTGGACTTTAAGGCTGGTATTGAGGCTGTTTTGCCCATGCCATCAGAAGCAAGGTATTAGTTACTCCTAAGACTGGGGCTTTTACAAACACTGCAGCATGGTTTTAATAAGTTGTGAGTGAGAAATATTTAAATCAATAAATAGTGGAAGCAGCTGGTAGGGTGAAGGGTTAAGCACACTCCTCCCACCTGCAGCTTCTTCACTTCAAATTGTCCACTCCCTCCCTCCTCCGCCCCCAGCCTCAGCTTTGAAGCTGTTTGTTGGAAAGCAGGCTTTCCAGATCCTGGTCCCTGCTGAATGCCCAATTGTGCCCTGAGCGTGGAACTGGAAATGTAGTGGGGGAAAAGATGGTTGAGAGAGGGAGTTTTGCAATCCAGGTGCAGTGCCTTGAAAGAAAGCCTGTTTAATGAAACTGAATTCAAAGGAGAGAGGCAGAGAGAGTTACTATAGCCGAGATTTCAGCGCAAATGCCAGAGAAGAGAGAGAAGTAGGGCTTTGTGGAAAAGCCTTTGTATTATTGGCTGGCTCTTCAGTTTCATTGAACTGCAAAACGAGTCTCTGTTAAAAGGGGGGGGGTTAGTTTCTCTCTCCTCTCTTCCCTCCCCCACTAAAATATCAGGTGGTTTTTCTTAATCCTTCCCTCAGAGGGTTTTGTCAGCTCCTGTCTTTTGCCAGTTTTTTTCCTGGTCTAAGTAGGAATGAGAAATGCAGAAGGTATTCTGTGCACTGGACAGAAGGGGAGAAGCTCTTTAACACTCAGTAATGCTCCTGGTGAGGATGGTAAAAAGCCTATGCCAGTTCCGCCACGGTGTAGAGCCAGCTTCATGCTGTTCAATGACCACATGGTGAATGAATGCCCGAACAGCTTGCGGGATAGGGTTGCTAGCTCTGGGTTGGGAAATCCTTGGAGATTTTGGGGGTGGAGCCCATGGAAATAAGGGTATGGGGAGGGGAGGGACCTCAGGGGGGAAAACGTAATCAAGTCCACTTTCCAAAGCAGGCATTTTCTCCAGAGGAGCTGACCTCTGTAACCTGGAGACCACTTGTAATTCTAGGAGATCTCCAGACACCACCTGGAGGTTGGCAACCCTAGCCCCAATGCCATTTCAGCATGAGAAAACAGTGCAGGGAGGAAGTCAGGATCCTTGCCTCCCTCCGTGCCACTGGCTGGATCTGAATTGGGCCCCTATAGCACTTTTAAATGGAGTTCCCACTGGGAGCTCTCAGCTGCAATATGGCTGCAAGTCTCCATGGTAAGGTGCGGTTTGGCCTTCAGTGGCAGAGCATCGGCTTGGCATGCCGAAGGTCACAAGTTCAATCCCCTGGTGTCTCCAGCTAAAAGGATCAGGTAGTAGGTGGTGGGAAGGATCTCTACCTGAAGCCTTGGAAAGTTGCTGCCAGCCAGAGCAGACTTTATTGCCTGGAAGGGAAAGCTGTGCTCTGGAAGTTCACAGCAGTTATAATACACTGTGATTGTGCCTGATACTAAATAAGTTTGTGACAAATGAAGTCTGGGAACAGGACAAGCAAAGCACGGAGAAACAATACATCAGGACAAATGTCACCCGGATATAACGGAATGAACAGAGCGTTACAATAGCAGGAGAAACTGCTTGCGCCAGCGGGAATGTCAGAATCTCTCCAAACTGGCCATCAAGGCTTGTCTCACCTTCACATGTTCACAATCTTTCTAACATCTCTGATACAGAGGACTGGGGTATGTGGGAGGGGTGTAAATTCTAACAGGGGAAACATCCAACATTTGCTTACTGGCTTTGTCATTTGGAGGAAAAGCCCCTCAGTGCTCCCAGGAGGTTTTCTTGTCATCTCAGGCAGTTCGGGGAAGGCTGGGTGTAGCTGGGATACATTTACCAGGTGGGCTAGCAGCAGTCGATGAATATTCATGGACAAAATTCTCGCCTGAATAAAGATGGCTTTTTAGTCAGATTAAGTGAAACATGCAGATCCATTTGTTAGCCACTTCTGAGGGATCTCTCCAGGCCTGGCACAGGGCACATTATGTATTCCAGGGTTTGTGCAAGGAAGGTGATAATTAAGTCATAATATGCATCCGTGGCTGTTGGAGGACTAATATAGGTAAGAGCGAATTTGGGGAGTGGGGGTGAGAGAGGAAGAGGACATCTCATTCTCAGCTCCTGGCTTCCCTTTCTTGTTTAGGCAACATTGTTGACAGAGGGGTAAGCAAGGGGGTGCAGCGTCATGCTATAGTCGGTTTGATGGAGCAGGAGTCAACTAGCACCCATAAGCATCAGTCAGACAATTAATATATGAGGCTAGTAAAGGTAAAGGTAAAGGTTCCCTTGCTCGAAAGCCAGTCGAATCCGACTCTAGGGTTGCGGTGCTCATCTCTGTTTCAAAGCCAAAGACCCAGCGCTGTCCGAAGATGTTTCCGTGGTCATGTGGCCGGCATGTCTAAACACCAAGGCACACGGAACGCTGTTACCTTCCCACCTAAGTGGTACCTATTTACCTACTTGAAATTTCTTGCTTTCGAAATGCTAGGTTGGCAGGAGCTGGAACTAGAGATGGGAGCTCACTCCATCATGCGGCACACTCGGGTCTCGAACTGCTGAACTACTGACCTTCCACAGCCTGCAGTTCAGCGTCTTAACCACTTGAGCCACCGCAGCTCAGATAAGATATTACGTTTTTAGATGGAACAAGTACTAGAAGTGTACCCAGAACCCCCTGTGTCATAGAACTACATGGAGATCTTAGAATGCTAGTCTTTTGATTTTCAAAAGAGGCTCCTCATTTGGTTTGCTCACTGCCATGAACCAAGCATCTGCTTTCCTTTGACTAACCTTGAAAGGTGCACTCAAGCAGCCAAGCCTACAAGTTTCAGAAAACCATGCGTTCCCCCCCCTTCCACTTGCCCCCATCTGTTGAGAATTATGGTGGACACTAACTGGCAATGAGTAATCAGAGAAATGCCGGCACATCACAGTTTCCTGCTGGAGAGTATCTTATGTGAGCAGGTGAGTGAATCACTGCTCTTAAGTATTCAATGCTGAATAGGAAGGGGAAGCCCTAAATTTAAATTTCATGCGGGATGTCTTGGTTGCCCTTGGAAAATGATGTAAGAACATAAGAGCACCCATGCCAAGTCAGACCAGGGGTGCATTATCATCCTGTTCCACACAGTGGCCAGCAAGATGCCCTCAAAAACAGGGCCAAAGCCTCCCCCTGTAGTTGCCCCCAGAACTGGTATTCTGAGGGTTATTTCCTCTGACTGTAGAGGTTCCATGTAGTGATTGTAGCTAATCACTAATTGTAGTAATTGTAGCTAATTGCTACTGGACCTGCCCTCCATTAATTTGTCTAATTCCCTTTTAAAGCCAACTAAATGAGTGGTTGTCACTTCATCCCATTGCTGCGAATTTCAACAGTCAATCACTCTTTGTGTGAAGAACGATTTCCTTTTGTCTCTTCTAAATATAATGCCCGTAACTTTAATTGGGTGCCTGTGAGCTTTAGTATTATGGGAAATGGAGAAAAATGTTTTCTATCTACTTGTTCCATACCATGCATAATTGTATAAATCTGTATCATGTTTCCCCAGACATCTATCTGCTAGATCAGAATCCACTAATGTATACTTAGAGTGAGTTTTTGCCCCAATCTCCATCCCTTTATACTCAGTCACAGTGAACCTCATTGACTGTGTTTTTACCCACTAACATATTTTGAAGAGAGAATTCTAGAGCTTTTCATGATCATCTTTAGTTCTCATCAACCTGGATAATTTTGTGTCACCTCAGATGTAACCATGTCACTGCTCATGTGACTCTAGAGATCATTCATGTAGAGTACTAGCCACAATACTGCTTCGCTTACTTCCCTCCTTTGTAAGAACTGTCCATTTATTCCTGCTCTCTGGTTCTTGTCACTGAATCCGTTTGTAGTTCATGAGAGGACCCATGAGGGCTAAATGGAGTCAGGAGCCTTTGGTGAGAGACTTCATCCAAGGCTTTTTGAAAGTGCAACTATAAAATGTGTACTAAGTCACCATTAACCCCACGGTTTTTTTTTTAAACACTCTCAGAAATCCAAAGGTTGGTGAGAAAAGACTTCCCATCTGTGGTACATTGGAGCTCCTTGCCAACTTCACCAGATTCCTGTGATGGCCTATACCAGTTCACCCGGAGGAAGGGAGGCATCATTACTAGAATGCTGAAAGATACACAGGAAGTAAGGTAAGGCAACATGGCTCTCGTTAGGCCAAAGTCATGCTCTGCAACCCCACACCTGTCTGACTGCAGATGACAATTGGCTAATAAGCCTTCCATGGTGCCTTGTCCTCATGCTGCCCTGCTTGGCCCCACATCAGCTCTTTGGGTAAGGCACCATGTAGAAAATGTCTGCCTTGAGAGAAATAAAGGTGTCATTCCACCCTACCTGTTGGCACCATATGAGGCATCAATTACCTTCATCCTTCCATGGTTGTGTGCCCAAATCTCAATCTGCGCTCCCATTAGGGGTGGGAACAGTGCTTCACGTACACTCCTGATTTAAGAACACCGTGAACACTGTTTTCATCTCTTACCACGTCCTGAGCAAGTTGAAGATTGTCATCCTTCTAGTCAGTGCTGTGACCAACTGCACCAAGGCACAATTATTTATGATATCTATAAAGTTCCTCTCTTTCCCATGACCTGAATATTTAGCCAGTTGATGTATATAAGTGCTGTCAAGTTGTAACCAAGTTATGGTGACCACAGCAAAGGGGCTTTCAAGGCAAGTGAGAAACAGTGGTGGTTTGCCATTGCCTTTGTTGATTATATGGTAAATTGCAGAGTAGATAAGAGCCAACTCCCTGTGTGTGTTTAAAAGAGAAAAAATTCTTTTATCTAGAGCTAATGAGGGAGGGAATTACATTTTGGAGAAAAACAAAGACAGCATTTCTGTCTGACCTAACAGACTACATGTTCGCAATTACATGGCTAAAACGAAAAGATGTCTTCTTCTTCCTCAGAACAAAGGATGGATACTGATAATAAAACATGCAAACAGCTGCATACATTATCAAAACACTTCTTCAAAGCAATATATTGATTAGCCAGTAGAGAGGTTACAGACCACTTCATTGTACTAACACTCACATTTTCCCCAGGCTAACTTATCTCTAGAAGAAGAAGAAGAAGTAGAAGAGATTGGATTTATACCCCACCCTTCACTACCCAAAGGTGTCACAGAGCGGCTTACAAACTCTTTTCCCTTCCCCTCACCACAACAGACACCCTGTGAGGTAGGTGGGGCCGAGAGAGCTCTTGACAGAAATTGCTCTTTTTCAAGGACAGCTGTTATCAGAGCTACAGCTTGCCCAAGGTCATCCAGCCAGGTGCAAGTGGAGGAGTGGGGAATCAAACCCGGTTCTCCCAGATTAGAGTCCACGCACTTAACCACTACACCAAACACGTCTACTTCTTTTATTTTCAGTGCTTGTGCCAGCCACGATGCTAAAAAAGAGGCTAAATCAGTGTTTTCTTCCACTCCCTCTTCGAAGCCACGAAATTTGAGGTTGTGTTGACACCAACAGTTTTCCAAGGCAAGCAAGCATGTATTGGTGTTCTCTTCAAAGGATTGCAAGTGTCTTATCTCTTCTTGGAAAGTTGTGCAGAGCTCTGCATTGTTTTCAGCGATTTTAGTTGTCTCCTTAAGTTCGTTCAAGTTGGTGAGTTTGTTGTTTACTGGTTGAATTAAATCGGCTACTGCTTGTGTGAGAGATTTAAAAAGGTCCTCTCTAAGATCCAACAGGTCTTTTTTGCTGATTGATAAATTGGTATTCGGCGTTCCAAGGTCTTTCGGTGGAGAAGAGGCAGCCATTTTAGGAGAGGAATGTGATGCCTCCGTCTCTGATATTAAAGGCTTGTTTGATTGAAAAAAGGCCTTAGTAATTCCCGATTCCGGTTTCTTCGGTTGCGGTCTTACTTTATAGGTTCGTCCCATTCTTGGTGGAAATATTTTTTAAGAATTGTCGTTGTTCTGTTGTTTTGTCAGGAGAGGGGATTAGGAGCTCTACAAAGATGCGTCCGCCATTTTCCGATGATGCTACGCCCCCCCAAACACTTTTACTTCTAATGGTTACAACTAAACTAGGCAACATCCTGTTTACATGCAACCATCAATTTAACTCTTTTGTGACTGAAATGTTGGCAACTTGGAGCTAATATCCCGATTCTCAACAGCCTTCCTCTGCAGAGACTTCCTTGGTGGTCTCCCATCCGAGTACTGGCCCTGCTTAGCTTCCAAGATCTGACACGATCGGGCTGTACCATGCTGCCTTCCCACCTAAGCCAGTTGAAATCACCCTTCATTGCAGTTTTCTCCTCAAGTTGTCTTCCTTTGTCTTTCTCCGCCTCACAACCATCTTCAGAGTTTTGGTCAGGTGGTTGACTGTCTGGGCAGGTTTTCCCATCACCTCCTCCTGCACAGCCACCAGTTGGGTCACAGCCAAGCAACCTCTATGGGGCTGCCAAAGCCAGAAGGGGTTGCTTAGCCCAGCTTGTGACTGAGCCGCTTTAACGTCCCAATCCATCCCCTAAGCAGCTTTGCCTTGCACGCGGGGCACTGGCTGATCTGGTCTGACAGAAGCCAAGCCGAGATTACATTCTGACTGGAGGTTAGTTTGATTTATTATTCCCCAGCACCTTTAACACAACGGAGCTTGCAAGTTTGCCGCAGCAAACGGCCTGCGTTTCACCACTCATATAAATCATCTTACAGCGCGCAAATGCAAGAATGGAAAACGTTAGTGGAGAATAAAGAATTCCCACGTTTCTCACTGGTAACCAGCAAGACAAGATAATCAATTTCTAGAAGATGAAGCACCAGTGTAAAAAAGGGAAAAAAAGAGAGAGAGAACAGATAGGGAAACAAATCAAGATATACGGCCAGCCCCCCTCCCCAATTACTGCAAAAAAATGCCTTCTTTTTGGCTTGGTAGTTGGAGAGCAGGAAGCCCCCTATCAAAGTGTGACTATAAGGGCTGGTTCACCTAGGCAGATATATCACTTGGTTATTCTGCACTATATCATATTTATTTATTTCACTTCTACCCATCTTATGATCTGGAAGGATCCCCCAAGACAGCTTGCATAAAGTAGTAAAAATGCAATTATATTGGAGCAACTTCCATCCTTTCTGACACATAACATTGCTCTGGACCCTCAGTGCATCCAAATCTCCAATTATCACTAGGCTGTCATGACGGTTTCCATCTCATTCCATCTCATCTCACCCTTTTGACTACCTGCAGATGGATGACTAATACATAATTTGGGAGATCCTTTCATCTGGAGGTTCACCATAGTCTGAGCGTCTTCCAGAGCGGCAATAAATACTGAGGGAGCACTTATTAGTTGTGCAGAATGTAACAGTTGTTGGAGCAACTTTTTTCAAAAGATGCATGTTTGCTTGTTTCCCCCCCCTTATAGACTGATTTATAATATGTCTATGCAAAATGCTACTAAGTAGTTTTTACTTTTATGCTGAAATGTTATTGTGATGAGACTGTTCTCTGCCCTGAACATGTATGGATAATTGCATATCTTTAGCATGTAAATCTGGTTTTCAATCAGTTTGCCATTAGGGAGCAGCTGAAGAACCCTTGTTCTTCTTCCACAGAATCTTTGAATATTGCGGTCTGGTTTTCAATCAGTTTGCCATTAGGGCAAACAGAATCTTTGAATATTGCAGAGGATAAAATCCCTAAAACAGGTTATGCACCCAGATCACATGGGGCACTGATAACCATTTAGGCCTCTCGGTGGGTCCATTGTGCTCCTAGAATGCACCCAACATACCCCTTGGGGAGGCCCCCATCACCCAGAAATATGGCAAGAAGAAGTCTTCACCCTTGAGTTGCTGTTTGTGGTGAGGCTTCACTGCCATAAGCACAGTACAATATAGATTTATTATTAGCACTGTAACATTTAATCTCTAGTTCCAGCTCCTGCCTACCTAGCAGTTCGAAAGCAAGAAATTGCAAGTAGATAAATAGGTACCACTTCAGTGGGAAGGTAACAGCGTTCCGTGCACCTTGGTGTTTAGTCATGCCGGCCACATGACCACGGAAACGTCTTCGGACAATGCTGGCTCTTCGGCTTTGAAACGGAGACGAGCACTGCAACCCTAGAGTCGGATTCAACTGGCTTTCAAGCAAGGGAACCTTTACCTTTTTAACATTTAATCAGTTAATCAATTAAATTAATTTTGATGTACTAAAAGAGTGCTCCTGATTAAATGGGCTGTAGGGTTTTTAAAATCCCTAGTTTTACTAAAGCATCAGTGATAATAATTGTTTAGTTTGCCTGTAAGTGAAACCAAGAGGCCTGCACAATGGGTAATGTTTTCTTAGGTTTTAGGTGATGCACACAAGAGACATAGCCAGCATCTTCTTTGAAATGCTGTTCCTTCACTTACAGTCCGCCTTTCTCTCTGAGGCCCAAGGCAATTCAATAGGAACAATATACAACAATCGATAGAAGGTAAAAAGAAAAAAGGGGAAAAAAGAAAACAATCAATGAAAACAACATAACATACCAGCAAAAGCAATAAAACAACAGGCAATGAACAATGCAATAAAAGCTGGGTTACCAATGCACAAGGAAAACTGTATGATACATACAATTAAATCAGGTTTACAAACCTGAAGAATAATGGAACAAAATGCAGTAAGACAACAAAAACAGTGTAATATATATGCAATGGGAACAGCTCTTTTATGACAGTGCTTAAGCAATCTTGTCACTCATATGCTAATGTAGTCAATTGGTTAATTGATCAGTCAACTGAAACTCACCCCATTAATTGATTCCTTTAATTGAAAGACAGCCTTTCTTAACATCATTACCATCTTAAAAACCCTGGTTACTACACACAGATGAAAAAGGCAGCACTGAGGGTTACACAAGAGGACCCTCGCCTGCATTATCACAGTCCACTTCACAAGGTGACAGCTGTTGCATGTTGGCTCTCAGTTCCTGTCAGACACCTCGACATGTCATGTGCTGTTCTGTACTGGCTGCTGCTGTCGGGCTCTGCTGTCAAATGTCAACCATCTCTGCAAAATCATTGGATGTCAATGGCTGGTGCTGAATATCTGCAGAGCGTGAGAGTATGGAGGAGAGAATTCGTGAAGGCCAAATTCATTTCAGCTCTACCTCGGAGGCATTCCAGAGCTCAGTCTTGGTATTCCTGTCTGTCTGTCTGTCTGTCCGTCCATCTTTCCATCTGTCTTCATGATCATCTCTCTCTCTCTCTCTCTCTCCCTCTCTCTCCCTCTCCCTCCCTCCCTCTCTCCCTCTTCGTCATCGCCTGCCTGCCTGTCTCCAGAGCAAAATGAAGTGCTGGCCAGGAGCCACTGTCCTCCGGGAAGGTAAATAGGCTAGTTTCTGCTATCATTGCTAGTTGCATAGCGCCCCATTACCACACATTGCCCCAGAGCAATATTTTTCACGGGGCCTTCCCTGTTATGGCTAAGCAGCAATTTCTTCATCAATCCAGTGATTTCACCGCAGGATCCATCCCCACAGAGTCTGCTCAGCAGCAGTGAGCATTAATGAGGCACTAACGAGGCCGCTAGTCTCCTAGGCACACTACCAGGAGGCGAGAGAAGGGCCTTTTTCATTCCGACCGCTTTAAAATGAAGTCTTTTACACTGGGGGATGTTATGTTCTAGAGAGTTCAAGAAACCAAGGGGATGTCAATGCTACAAACTTAAACTGCTTTAAACATTACGGCTTCCCTCCAAGGAAGCTCGGGAACTGAAGTTTTGTGGCTCTTTTGCAATTCCTGGGGATTCTGGAAAAGATGTTATAGATCATTTTTGCTCTTCCCAGCTCCCTCTAAGTATTAGGGTCAACATGTTATGTGGCACATTTCTTTGTGTGTCTTGGATCCTCATTTATTGAAATATTTATAACCCGCCTTTCCTTGCAGAAGTTAATATTTATAACCCGCCTTTCCTTGCAGATCAAGGAAGCTTACATGCCACAGTTAATGCATTACAATTTAAAACAGATATAAGAAAAACCCAGATACCCCCTCCAACCCAAAAGATGCCTCCAGTTTTATACCCCATTGTAAGTGAATAAAATGGAGGATAAAATTTAGGCTTGCCAACCTCCAGGTGGGGCCTGGAGAATTGCAGCTGATCTCCAGACAACAGAGATCTGTTCTCCTGGAGAAAATGACTGCTCTGGAGGGTGGACTCTATGGCATTATGCCCAACTGAGTTCCCTTCCATCCCCAAACTCTGCCCTCCACAGGCTCCACTACCCAGATCTCCAGGAATTTCCTAACCTGGAGCTGGCAACTCTAATAAAAGGGTCTTACAGAACCTCTAACAGCCTTCCCCTCTGCTCCTCTATTCCACAAAGTTTGAGCCACAATAGAAAAAGAAAAAGCATCTGGTTGATGTTTTGGTGAGCCAGCTTAAGGAGGGGGGGAACAGCTTCAGTTGGAGAATGGCAAGGGAACAGGTGATCAGAGCAGATTATCCTTCAGATAGGTGGGTCCAAGACCACAAAGGGCTTTAAAGGTCATAAGCATTTGGTGTTGGACTCAGAAACAAACTGGAAACAAAGGAAACTGTTTGAAGATGGACAAGATAATGTTTCTATCCGCTAGCCCCACACAATAATCACTGCAACACTTTGAACCAGCTGTAGTTTCTGGGTTGTTTTCAAGGGCAGTCCAACATATAGCACATTACAGTAGTCTAGCCATAATGTTACAAAAGCATGGATCAACATGGCCAGGTTGACTGAGTCTAAAGAAGGACAGAGTTGGTGAACCATATGAAGTTGACCTGTTTTTTGTGCTTATTGTGTGCGTGCGTGCATGTGCTTGCGAGCCTGGAAGTCATGGCGACTTCTGGTGACCCTTAGTGGGGCTTGGACATTTCAGAGAGGTGGCTTGATATTATCTGCCTCTGTGTCCCAGCCCTGGTATTCCTTGGAGGTCTCCCTTCCAAGTACTTGCCCAGGTTGGCCCTGCTTAGCTTCCGGGATCTGATGAGATCGGACTTGCCTGGACTATCCAGATCAGGGCAGTCAGGGCTGCATTTTGACTTTCGTGGGCCCCTCCCACCATAGTAATATCAATATTAGAAAACATTTTTGATATAACTTTAAATACTTCAACATTTTTTCTGGTGTAGGCAAAATTTAGTAGATTTCATGGGCCCTAAAATTTCATTTTTGTCTTTGACTCTAAAAGTTTATTTTTTCCCTTCTGATTTTAAAAGAAATTAAAACATTCTCATGGGCACCTGAAAGTATCGTGCGCCCTAGGCATTGTGCCTGCAGTGCCTAATGGATAAGTCGGCCCTGCCCCCGAGCTCTTAACCAGATCTGCAAAAGCTAACTCCATTCCATCTTTCCCCCCCTAATATTTTGTAATTAAACATAAAAAACAGTTAAAAATAAGAAAGCAAATCCTGGTGTTTATGCAGTGCAAACAGGGAGGTGCTGATTTTATGTGCTGCTGATGCTTCTAAGAGGGGTATCCATTTTTCTTGAAGATTGTCAGGAATGGGTTGATTTTCAGATCGTAGGATGCTAGTGGAAACTTTGTCCTGTAAAAAGAAGTCCCACAATTTCAGATACCAGTCGCTCAATAGCAGTGTCTTCTTAGATTTCCAATGAAATGCAATAACATTCCTAGCGGCCGCAAGACACAATTCCATCAACTCTTTCATAAGCCCATTGGGGGCAGGATGGCTCCAATGATTCAAAAGGAACAAGGAGGGTTGTAGTTGGAGGGCGCAACCTGTAATTAAAAGTATTTGGGCATTGACTTCTCTCCAGAAGGCCTGGACCTTGGGACACTCCCACCAGCAATGAATATAGGTGCCACGGCCCCCACAATTTTTCCAACATCTGTCCGAGATCGCGGGGTTAATGCCATGCAGCTGATGCGGGGTCAGGTACCATCGAAATAAAAGTTTATAAGTTAACATTTGAATATTGGTGGAACAGGAGCAACTCCATTCCATCTAAGACAATCACACTGTCTTGTCTAGATTCAGTTTCGGCTTGTTCTGCCTTAGCCATCTGACTGTGGGGAGGGTGGGGGCAGTTATGGCTCCCGGCGGCCCTGGCGTCCAGTGTATCTCTCTACCAAGAAAGCTACAGACTTCAGCTGTCCCACTCAGGAACTCGGCTTGTCATGTCATAGATGAGTCTTTCCTTCCTTTCTCTAGGACTCTATACAGACGGCTGCTCTGGCTGAATTATGTTCACAAAACCTTTCCTCCTGCCTCTCTCAGCTGTTCCCAGCGGACGGCTTCTCCATACCCAGAGTCAAATTGTATTAAATCTTTGTCAGTCACTCCACACCTGGCTTCAGCTGTAGAGTTTAATCATTCCAAGCAATGTTTCTATTCCACCTGGCCCTCACCCTGACATGGGTATTGCCTATCCTGAACAATCATCTTTTGCGTTTGTGAGGGCTCCTTCGATGTGCTGGAGAGGTGAAGTATGTGTAAGCTGGGGAAGCATGAAGGAGAAGAAATGTGTGGGCTGGAATTCCACACATTAATTTGCGCGGTCCATTCAAAATCTCCAGCTCCATTTGCGCTCCGTTCTTGCATTATCAATCACATCTCTTCCCTGCCCCCCCCCAATGCACTGCAACATTAGAATAGTTTTTTAAAAGGAACAAAAGAAAATATTTAATTTTTTTAAAAATAGCAAAACGGTTGTTTAGTGTGTGTGAGAGGGTGAACAAATTCTAGTACTAGGGAGGGTGACCCTATTCAACAGAGAACGGGGACTTGTGTTTTTATTTGGTTCTCTTCCAGTGTAATTTGGGGTCTCAACACTGTTTTCAGTAACTTTTTTGGATGCAAACACCACTGCCCCCAAAGGACCTCAGAATCTCAGCAATTAAATAGGTTCTTGATTCCAGTTTTTGGGTCAGGTTTGTTTTCCCCTCCCTGTGTCTTACTGGGAGATAAAAGACACCAAGAGAAATAAAATCTACATCTTATTGACATAAAATGTGTATTAATTCTTTTTAATACACTAGGCCATGCATAATCAGTCTCTCTGGAGGTAGAGGAACTCCAGAACTAGTGCCACAACTAGGGAATGGAATCCAGGTCAGAACTAGGGTTGCCAACTTCCATGCCGGCCCTGGAGACTCTCAGAATGATACCTGATTTCCAGACGACAGAGATCAGTTCCCCTGGAGGAAACGGCTGTTCTGGAGTGTGGCTCCTGTGGCATTACACCCTGCTGAGGCCCCTCCCCTCCAAGTTCCACCCTCAGTTCTTCAGGAATTCCCCAAACCAGACCTGGCAGGTAGCTCAGAACCCAGGTTCTAGGCCATTGGCCTTTGAACTCACAAGGAACATTGCTTCAATAAGTGGGCAGTTCAAAAACCATCCTTGTGTTACTCAGCTGCAAACCGAAACAATACAGCTTGGGGACAGGGTACCTTAAGGATTGTGTATTCTATGAACCTGCAGCCATCTTCAGTTCACTCTGGTCATCTTTGGAGGGACGGCTTTGGATGCTCCTGCCATTGGAGGCTGTATGGGTGGCAAACTGAGAAAGGGCCTTCTTGCTTGCGACTCTGAAATTTTGGACCTCTCCCTAGGGAGAGTCATCTGTCTCCCTTTAGCATTGTCTTCTACCATCAGATAAAGTCCTTTTTGTTTTGTTTATTTTATTTTATATACACCTATGTTTTAAAGTCTCAAATGTTTTAATGCTGAAATGTTTGATGCTCGCCACCTTGGAGACCTTATTTGGGTAGAAAGGCAACATAGACACGTTTAAATAAAGAAACAGATAAAACAAACAAACAAATAAATAAATGGATGTTTCTACTAATTCACCTGTCAACTAGATGACTCAAGGAATCATCCAATTTCACCCCATTCTCATGTGAAAATGACTCATAGATCAAGATTTTGGGGAATGACTGGCAAAATCTGGGGAATATCATGTGTCTGATTTTTCTCCTCCTTTCTTAGTGGTAGATGAATGCACTTCTTGTGTTAGGCTGCATGATGCAAAACCTACAGTGGAGCTACTCGGCCTTGCCAGCTGCTGTCTCTTAGTTCAAAAAAGTGTCTTCTAAAAGATAAGAAATCAGAGTGTCTGGATACAGGTTAGACAAACATGTATCTAAGTCTCTTGGCAGTAACAAAAGGGGATGAATGGAATGATCTCTCCTTCCTGATGCTTCAACACATGCACAACTTCACCTCCTGCCTTCCCAGTAAGGTTCCTAACCTACCTAGTCAAATGCCAGGAGATTTTGAGGACAGTGCCTGCGGAGGGTGGACTTCGGGGAGGATGAGATGGTACTTCTGGGTGATGCTCTATTAATTTTAACTAATATCTATGGTAAAGACCATACAAACTAGGGGAAATTCCTAGAGTGTCACTATGGAAGCTGTTTCCCCCCGGCTGCTTGGGAGATTAGGGGCTGGGGGCAGGGAATTCTCCACTGGGCCCAGACAATTGGGAAGACTACCATCCAAGAAGCCCTCATTAGGTTGACACCTTGGGACCAGGGACAGCTGAATAAATTCCACATTCCCTGTGGTAGAATGAGGCCCCATTTTGCCATATGCATGATTTATCATGGTTTAAATAACGATACATTATACGTCCTTTGATGTGCAATATGTTTTCCTGTCCAGATTATTCTTGAGTGGGGTGACCTCTTGCTCCACCCTCATGATACTATGGACAGGGGTACCTTGTCACAGGTTCCATCTTTGCCACAATGGCTGGTAGCCCAAGAGTCTTGCTCTCTGGTCACCCTGATGAGCACCTGCCTGCACCCTGACAGAGACACACAAAATATAGGAGGCAGAGATGGGCTGGAACTGAAAAAGAAAGCAACAACGAAAGCTGGCAGAAATGGGGTTCTGCTCCTTTGACTGAGGGTCCTCAAAGTGGTGTACCGCACCAGAGTGCCTGCCAGCACTTTCTCTGGCTCCTGTCAAGTGCTTATAGGCAGTGGGTGGGGCCAAGTGGGGCTCTTACCTAGCAGGGCTTCTTGTTGGCTACTGAAGATCTGATTGGTTATGCCAGTTATTAATAACATCAGTCTGGCTGCCAACATAGTGCTGTGTTTATTCTCTCTCACACCTCTTTCCCAGTGCATTTTTTTCAAAGCTACTATTTTTATTCCCTGCATTTGGACTTCCTCTCATGGTGGTGATTTTGTCTGTGTCTCCATCTTCCGTGGCAGCCATTTTGTGGTTGTGCCCACCACCCTCTATCAGAATTCCAAGCATGCCCGGAAAGGCTGGGGACCCCTGCCGTAGATGCCAAAGAGCTGGACTCGAGGAAGAGAAGAAGAAGAGATTGGATTTATACCCCGCCCTTCTCTACCCAAGGGAGTCTCAGAGTGGCTTACAAACCCCTTTCCCTTCCCCTCCCCACAACAGACACCCTGTGAGGTAGGTGGGGCTGAGAGAGCTCTGACAGAAACTGCTCTTTTTCAAGAACAGCTGTGCCAGAACTATGGCTTGCCCAAGGTCATCCAGCAGGTACAAATGGAGGAGTGGGGAATCAAACCCGGTTCTCCCAGATTAGAGTCCGCACACTTAGCCACTACACCAGACTGGCCCTCTGAGCACAGAGAGCCAATGCAACTAATGAGACCCGGAGGCCAAGGGGCAGAGAGCCACTCCATCCAAGAGGGCATGTTGCGGAGCTCGACTCCTTTCCCAGCCTCTCGCCGCCTCTGTTGGAAGGAGAGGTCCCTGAGAACTTGCTGCCAGGGCTGTGCCTCCCTTTCATTCCATTCATGCTCTTGTCTTTTATGCTGACTTTGTCTTGCAGCTGTATTTTTAGACTGAACGAATGCAGCAAACCCTTGCATGTTCCTTGCCAAATTGGCGGCTTCCTATTGTCTGCTATTAAGAATACTTTCTCCCCTAATTGGCAGCCTCTCTCTCTCTCTCTCTCTCTTGCCAAGCCAGCGCTTTGCTCTCTGATGGTAGGTGTTGCTCTCGTTCTGTCTGTGCATGTGTGTGTGTGTGTGTGTGTGCATAGGATCAAAATTTGTGACTCAAACACATTGTAAATTCTCATGCTGTCACCCTGTGCTTGCTATGCATCTGGAATGCCAAAGCACAGAAACTCTCTCTACTGCTGGTGTTGTCAAATTGTGGCACATTGAACCCCACCCTTCACAGCTTGGCTTGCCCAACCAAGAGTAGCGGGGACTGCCTGAGATCCACTGTCAAGCTTGGTACCAGGGCTCAGTCAGGGACAGCCTCCTCCAAGTCCAGATGTCAAGGGTGTGCTTTACAGCAGTTTTTTGGAGGTGCCCTATCTTGTGGATTTTGTTTTTGTATGTTGTGGGATTTTGTGTTTGTGTGTGTGCTTTGTCTCTCTTCCTTGCTGGTGTGTCTGATTTTCACATCTTTTTAACATCATTTTCCCCCTTTCTTTTGTGCCTTTGAGATGGTATTTTATGTCACATATAGATAGGCCACTTTCAAATTACAGCATTTATTCATCAAACCAAAGGGGAAAATGATGTTAAAAAGATGTGAAATGTTAACAGAAACATCTGACATGCAGTGGTGCGAAAATTAGGATTCACATCTTAGATCTGCACAAGAGAGAATCAACATTGCAATGGGGACTTTCAAGTTAAAATGGTGAGGCTGTGAAATTTGGTAGCACCCTGAATTTATAACAGTGGTGGCAGCCTGGCTGGAATTTGGTGGAGCCTCGTGCTACAAGCAGACCAGGGCAGCTGGGAGCCACCGTGAGACCCTAGACAAGGATTCCACCTGGGTCCCCCCATATGACCCTGATCCAAACCACGTTTCTAATTTAGTAATTTTGTATTTGTGCATACATACATATGTGTACCATTATAGGACATGTCTGATGAAGTGATCTATAGTTCACAAAAACTTTATCACAATAAATCTTTAGTAAGTAGATCAGTAAGAAATCTGTCTCACTTTACATTTGTACTTTTACCTAGCACAAAAGCTGGGGCAGATTGCATTATGTAGTGGTGCTGGATGAGAAGTACTGGGATCATTAGGATTGATTTTGTGGACATATTTTCTGAAAAACAATGTCATTTGCCATATAACATGAAGTTTAATGTCTGTAGTAGCAAAGCAGTATTTCAAAGTGATCTTAGATGTCCCACCGACACAACAACCACAATCCACTGGCTGTACAGTGTTTAAAATTTAATTCCATCTAGTTGGGGGGGTGGGGTTAAGCTTCTGTACCACATTTGAAAGCACTAAAACAGATTCACATTCCATCGCTACACATTTAAAAGGGGGGAAGCATCGTTTTACTAGTTTGATAAACCATGGGGAAATATTAACTCTCCCCACCCCATCTTCTGATCATAATATTAACAAGGGCTGGCTGCTATATTACCATTAAGTACATTCTGAATTGCCAAACAGGAATAGGAAGGAGTTGAGACCAAGACTGACAAATAAAGGGGAGATTGGAAGGAAGAAGTGTGGAAAACCAGGAAAAGAAATTAAGACAAAAGTTGTTTTGTTTTCTAAAGCATACTAACAGGGAAGATCTGGTTGAGCAGACAAAACTGTGGCGCTGGGCAGAAGGAAAGAAGAAGGAAGCCATAGACAGCTGCAAACAACAACCTTATCAGGAGGCTGCAGTCTGGCAATGACTATGGTAGGGTTGCCAGACCCCTGGTGGAGGTGGGGGTCTCCTGCTGACAGGCCCCACCTCCAATCAGCTGGCTGGCGAGGGGAAATTACACCCCAAAAGTGGGAGATCCATCTGATGGGCAGTGATGTTTCTACACCACTGCCTATGTGACCCAGAAGTGACACCATCACATCTGGGACAGTGGGGTGACACTCTGGTATTTGGGCAAAAGCTCTATGGCAGAAGCCAAATTTACCATAGAGTTTTCCCCCAAATACCAGAGTGTTGCCCTGATGTCCTGGACGTGATGATGTCACTTCTGAGTCACTTGGGCAGTGACATAGACTCGTTGCTGTATGTCAGATGGGCCTCTTTGTTGCTCCTGGTAAGTCCCTCCTCCCCTGCCGGTTGCCAGGAGGGACCTGGCAACCCTAGACTGTAGCAGTCAGGAACTGTGCTGGCTACTCTTGCCTTGTTCCAGAGCTGGCGTGGTTAGGGTTGGTTTTAGAGCATATGCAAGTAGATTCAGGTGGGTAGCCCTGTCGGTCTGAAGCAACAGAACAATATTTGAGTCCAGTGACACCTTTAAGCCTAACAAAGTTTAATTCTGGGTATAAGCCATTTTGTGTGCATGCACACTTCTTTAGATACATAGAAGTGTGCATGTATCTGAAGAAGTGTGCATGCACACAAAAGCTTATATCCAGAATTAAACTTTGTTGGTATACAAGGTGCCACTAGACTCAAGCATATGCAAGTGTTTGCCTCCTTGTAGTAAATTTTGCAGAAAGGCAGAGGGAGCTGAAAGCAGAGCTTTCTTACACACCCAGGGGAATGCTAATTGCCACTTGTGGGTCAGGAAGCAATTTTTCTCCAGGTCAGTTTGGCTGGGGATCCTGGAGGTTTTTTTTGTCATCTTCTGGGCATGGAACAGGGGTCACTGTGTGTGTATGTGTGTGTGTGTGTGAGGTATTTGTGAATTTCCTGCATTGTCAGGAGGTTGGACTGGATGACCGCGGAGGTCCCTTCCAACTCTACGATTCTATGATTCTTCTATGATTCTATTACTCTTTACTGTGTTCAGCCTTCCCTGAGCCCCTAGTGGCTGCAGTGTAGAACTGCATTAGAAAAAATAAATCAGATGCACTCTGAATGCAGCATGAGGCTGACTTCAAGGGCCCTCCAGCTGACTGGGGCCTGAGGAATAGGTGGATTCCCCAAGTTTATATGAGCCCTGGCCAATCCTGAGGCTTTATTTCACCTGCCAGTCATAGGATCCTCCTTTTATCTGAGTCCACAGAACGTTCCAAAACCTGAGACCCAAGGAATTTACCAGGCTACGTACTGCTTTAGGCCATGAGGTTCCTGGTTCAAGTTAACAATCCCTGGCACTCTGTTATCCAGGAAAAATAAGCTCCAAAGTCACTCTTTGTTTCCACATTGATGGGATAGGATGAGATTTTGGGGCGATTTTGATAGAATTTCAGTCTCCTTGGGTACCTGTTCATATGCCCAGATATGACACAGGAACCTAGTTTCTTGGGCTTTCCTCAAAGTCCCTCAGGCGCTTTGTGGTTGCTTTGAACCACCGTTGAATGGTACTTTTGCAGTATCACAATAGGGCCACATGGGAGATAGTGAGTGAAAGACTACCCATCACAAAGCGATCATTGTGAGTATTATTGCAAGTGAGTTTCCCAAGCCTTTGGAAAAAGACTCCATTTTCTCTGCCTTTTCCTGTCTCTGCCCTTCTCTCTTCCTTCAGTTCATGCTTCCAGCATCTTCCCCGGAGACCCCGCACACAATGCTATTTTAGCGATTCCTTGCAGCTCACATTCCTCTAAGCATTTGCCAGCATCTCCTTCCCAGATGCCATTTCTCCAGCTTTCAGATCTTGCCTGCTTCAGGTCCCATCGGTCCAGTTTGAATAAGCAGGCTGTCAGCTCAGCATCCTCTTAATGATTTACATCGATCCGGGCAGCTTCTGGATTCTCATTGTTTTCACTCGGGCATTTGTGCTCCTGAATGAGGCCATTTGCATCAAACTTCTCCATTAAGCCCACTTTAAAAGGCAGAAAATGTTTTTTTTTTTAAATTAACACCCTCTCCTGCAATTCCAGTTGCTGAGCTGTTGAGCTGCAATACGTCTCCTAAGGCCAGAAGGCCGGGCTTTACCAACTGCAAGCACAGCAAAGGCCCAAGGGGTAGGAGGGCTTGAGGCATCCAGCCGAACACTGGCAGAGTGCGGGAGCATGGCCAGTCACTGATCACCAGCAAAAGGCTCAGTACAGGATTAAGATGACAGCCACAAGACAGAGATCCCCCCCCTCTCCCAAGCACTGAACTGTATTCTTGGATCATTGTCAACGGTGCTTAAGTTTTAAAGGGGTGAGCAGGAGCTTTGGTTTGCTTGCAGAAGTGCTGTCTGCCTCACTCCATGATCCAGATTGCATGGGGACAGTCTGTAGTTTGTCCATGGATGGGAAACTGCACCCTGTATGTGTTTTGTTTGTGTACAGAAGGGTTGTGGCTCAAGTCGGGCATGTCAGGACCCACAGTCAAGCAACGGAGTACACGCTTCTTCAAAGGTTATACTTTTATTGCCAGTACAATGGTAGCATGAGCATAGTCACTGTTAGGAATAGCGAACCCCTAGACTCAGGGAGAGATATAGAAGATTCAAAAGCATCCCCCCCCCCCACTACGGGCCAATTGGCCTGACTCCTGCGAGCGGGAACAAGTGCCTGGGCCGTTGCTACTAAAAGCTGGGAACCGAAACCAGTCTCACGGATGAATTATGTGGAGACACTACATCTGCAGTCTACAAGGTCAGAGATAATGAGAGAGGAAGCGCAGGGAAAGGAATGCGGCATAGGCTGGTACACAGGACAGGGAGGGGGTCCTGGAGGGGCCTCTTAACCTTATGGCAGCATAGCTGACAGGGTGGGGATGGCGTTAAATAGAAATGCTGTACACAGAAGTTACTATTGGGACGGTCCTGTTCAGTGGGAGTACCACCCAACATCTTTTGGTTGGACAACATCCCTGCTGTGCACATAACTGCTGTGACTCTCTCTTCTCACTGGTACTCCTACTTCCCGGTAGGGTTGCCAGTTCTTACTGGCTGCCAGCAGGGGGCTCCAGCCTGCTTGTTGGGATCACCCAGAAGTGACATCATCACTTTGGGTATCAGGGGGTGATGCTCTAGTTTTTGGGCAAAACTTCATGGGGTTTTTTTGCCCTCTAAAATGTAATGGAGTTCCAGGTGTAGCGTAGTGAAATCAGCTCAAGTTTATTGGATTACATCAGAACAAAAAGATAAACTAGCCCGTCCGAGGCCACACTCACACCCAACACGCCTCCAATTCCCGTGATAGGCTGTATTTACAAGACCCAGTCTATAATAGGTCTACATCAGGATCCGGGTGACCTTATTGGTGCGCACTAGGATCCACGGTGGCCATTGTTTTAGGGACCAAAGGTCTGCTTGACCGCGTGGCCTGGCCACCGCAGCCGTGGCCATCTTAGTACATAACACCCTCAAAACCATAGCGTTTGCCCAAAAACTAGAGCATCACCCCCAATGTCCCCGACACGATGATGTCATTTCCGGTGATGTCATCACATCGGGGACATCACTGGGCAACATCCCTGTTCAGGGTGGGGCTTCCTCCACCACTCAGCTGGCCAGCGGCGGATTGAAGCTCCCAAAATTGGGGGGACCCTCACCCAGACGGGGGGTTGGCAACCCTACTTCCCAGTGCCCCAAAATGAAACCAGCCAACGAGGCTCCAAAAACACTGTTAAATCAAATGTTTGACATAATGTTGACATAATGTCAGAAATAATCCTGTTTGGAATATGATTAAGGAATGGGCATGATTTGGGTGGGATCCTGATAGGCTATTACCAGATGCACATGCCTAGGGCATGCTCGAGTGTTGTCCAGTGCAAGCCCCCTTAAAATGTGCAAGACTGCACGCTCATTCTGACCTGTCATTCAGCCATGCATGCTTTCTGTGGGTTGCTTGGAGTGAGCCTTGACTCCTGATCGTCCAACTATGAATGGAGAAGCTGCCACAGATGTGGGTCTAAAGAGCAGCAGTTGCAAAAACAGTTTAAACCTTTGAGGTGTCTGAGACATGTGCACAAATAAGTGAGTTTCACAGAGAGGACAATTTGCTTTAATCTGCATGCATTGGTGAATGGAAACATTTGCAAATAAATACCCTGTTACCTAACAACAGCAAGCTGAGCAGGGAAATAAACAATCTGCACCAGCAGAGACAATGACAACAGAAAGACAATCAGTTGGTAGTGCTGGTAGTGCCAAGGTGTGTACGGACATGGGTGTCTTTTGTCAGGAGAGCAGCATGCACTCAAGAGAGGAGGGAGCAGATTTCTGCCACTTTCAGATTAGTTCTAAAGCTCTTCTTGGGCATTCTGAAGGTCTGAGAAAACAAGCTGCTGACATTCTCCTGATTTTCGACTGGCTCTAGCCAGGCTGTTTGTGGGTTTACAGGGTGCTAAGCATGACGTGAAGGGTCTTTCGTCAAGAAGAATCCCCGAGCAGAAACAGGCAGAAGTCACAAGGGCCAGGTAGGAAGACAAGACAGAGGCAGGGAGTGACAGGTGAGGACACAGGTTGATCCAACGAGGGCTAAAGCCAGGGTTGCCAACTCTGGCTTTGGAAATACCTGGAGATTTGTGGGTGGAGCCTGGGAAGGCGAGGCTTCAGGGAGGGAAGAGACCCCAGCAGGGTACAATGCCACACCGTCCGCCTTCCAAAGCAGCCAGGAGAAGTGGAATAAATGCTTTAAATAAATAAATAAGCTGTCTATGTAGTCTGGAGATGAGCAGTAATTCCAGGAGATCTCCACCCCCCTCCTGGAGGGTGGAAACCATGTCTAAAGCTCAAGCTGAACCGTCCCCAACCTCAGCGCTGTGGCCCATTGAGAATGCATCGGTCACAGGAGCATGGGACCATCTCCATGGACCTTAGGATGCCATGCTTAGATGGCTTTTCTAATGACTTTCTCCTTATGCTCCTCAGTCATGTTGGTCTGTAGGCAATTTTCCATTTAAGCCAGAAACCTCCTATCCTGTACCTTTTCAGTCCTCCTACCCTTGGAACTAGGGTTGCCAGGTTCCAGGTGGGGCCTGGAGACCTCCCGCTTTTACAGCTGATCTCCAGCTGACAGAGATCATCTCCCCTGGAGAAACTGGCTGCTTTGGAGGGTGGACTCAGTGGCATCACGCCCTGCTGAGGCCCCTCCCCTCCCCAAACCCCGCCCTCTCCCGGCTCCACCCCCAAAGTCTTCAGGTAGTTTCCATCCCAGACCTGGCCGCCCTACTTGGAATCCATTGCCATCAGATGTTCATCCTCACCCTACTTTACTCCACTCTGGACAGCAGCCACGTTCCGTGGGGCTTAGGTGAAAGGGTTTTTTTTACGCTACCTACTATCTGTTTGTTTTAACAATCTAGGGGTTTCCCAGGATGGAACCTGGGACTCCTGCCTGCAAAGTAGAGATGCCCTGGCCCTTCAGCCCTGGCCCCACCCTTTTCCTTTAAGCAACTTTCACAGAGCTCTCCTGAAGTTGCCTTCTGTGGAGTCAGACCCTTTGTCTATCAGGGTCCCTGTTATCCACTGTGACTGGCAACAGCACTCCAGGGTTTTCGTTTGGAAGTCTTTTGCATCACCTGCTATCTGAGGACAGGCTGGGGACTGAAACTGGGACCTTCTGCATACAGAGCAGATGCTCTACCGCTCAGCCACAGCCCTGTGTGTGTGTGTACGTATAAAACAACATCAAGTCACAGCTGACTTTTGGCAATCCCAGCAAGGGGCTTTCAAGAAGCAGAGGTGGTTTGCCATGGCTTTCCTCAGCGAGTCTTCCTGGGTGGTCTCCCTTCCACGTGCTGATCCTGCCTAGCTTCTGAGATCTGACAAGCTTGGGCTATACCATGCTACCTTCCCTCCCAGCCACAGCCCTACAATCTGTTGAAACTGAACCTCCAAACTCCACACTCGCATTTCCTGTTTAATGACTGATCCGTTTCTTTCTGTAATTGACTTTGGGCGTCTCCTGCCTCTCTCGGATCATGGTTAGCTTTTCATTTTTCTCCATCGCTGTTTCTTTTGTCCTGCCTGTATATACCTGTTATCAGATTGCACTCCTGCGGGCAGGAGGTGCTTGGAGGGGATGATGATGGCTCTGTTCTCCTCTCTCCCCAAAGTCCTTCTTTATTGCTCCTGTGATTATGGGTCTTGCAGTCACCATGGCACAGGAGGGATACGTGTAAAAGGCTTGACTTGAGCCTTCCAGTAAGAGGGCAAGTCCATTTTCTTTCAACACTTCTGGGTCTCCTGCTAAGATTTTGGGCTGTTTCACACCTGGGTGTGCTCACCTGTAAAGAAGCACCTGTTCCCCCAGGCAGATGCATGCCCCTTCTTGCCAGTCAGCTGCAAGCACTGCAGACTCCTTTGGCTTCCATTGCAACTGCCAAGCCCTTTCTTTCTTAAGAAGAACCTTGGTCGGTCCTGCATTGGCTTTTCCCTCCCTTGTTTTACCAAACCCGTGTTGGAATAGAAATTCCCCTCTGCACTGGATGCCGCTTTCGCTTTCTTTGATCACCGGGTTTTATGGTCCCTTCTGCATAGATTTACGGCCATTCAGGGGTGACTTCGC
>NW_015161963.1:1072719-1101705 GCF_001447785.1 Gekko japonicus
TTGTTGGTGGAGGTAGTGGCGGCTCCTACACGAAAGCCTGGCGGAAGAGCTCCGTCTTGCAGGCCCTGCGGAGGGAACAACGGAGGGAAAAGCCAGTGCAGAATCACCCCTTGTTGGGTCAGCCAAAAGGTCCGTCCAGTTTCAGCTTTCTGTGGGGTTAGCCAGATCCCTCCGGGAAGCTCCCATACAGAGCAAAATATTCGTGCTCCGCCAGCCATCATGACAAAGAGCACTTCTAAATTGCTCTGCTCAAAACACACATCGAGGCAGTTCACACATTGAGCTGGAAGTCATCCAGGATTCACGTGATACATATGCATGAAGCAGCCCCCACTCGCCCAGCCTGGATCCACTTACGCCTTGGTTTGTTATGACAAAGCCAGAAAAGCTTGACTCTCCTCTAATCAAAGCCAGTCTCCTTAATTCACACATGCTGGGGGAAAAAAAACCCTCAGTATTTTTTAATTGAAGTAAAAGCTGTCATTTTGAATAATGCTTTGCCACAAATCTCCCCCCCCCGCAATGTATCTGAAAAAAATTAATCTCCATTGTGGAATGAAATGACATTTTAATATGGAAATGAAAGTGTCGTTCCATCTTAACAGACCTGTTAGCAAGGAATGGTGTTGGGGGCGAGTTATTAGCAAGATCAGCTGGGCGCAACTGCTCTTGGTTTGAAGGCTTCGCCGAGGGGAGGGGGCTTCCTTGTGCCTGGAACGGTGGCCGAGGAACAGCAGCCCAATTGCGGGTCACTCACCTGCTTTCTAGCCTGGGATTCTACCCCAAGACCCCTGGAGACCCCAGTTTCATGAAGGCGCCTTCACTTGACCTCTTCCAGGGTCTCTGACAAGGGCCACTTGGAGGCAGAAGATGCAGGCGTCTATAAGGGCAGCAGCCCTCTTCTCTGACTCCAAGCCCTTCAAGGCAATGGAGAAGGATGGACTGAGGAACGCGGCATCCCTAGAGAGTGGGACACTCCCACGTGGAGCAGCACCTCAAGTCAATTAGAATGGATCCAAGGGAAGTCATATTAGGCTCAAGGGTAGAGTAATATATTTAATGACGGATGTGTATCCTGCCTTTCCTTAGAATCTGGGGAGCCCACATCACAACAAAATGTATGGTAAAGTAGAGATTATCTCAGATTTCACATCTCTGCTGGGTCATAGAATCACAGAGTCGGAAGGGGCCAGACAGGCCATCTAGACCAACCCCCTGCTTAGTGCAGGATCAGCCCAGAGAGGATCCAAGCCCTTCAAGGCAATGGAGAAGGATGGGCTGAGGAATCCGGCATCCCTAGAGACGAGTGGGACACTCCCATGTGGAGCAGCACCTCAAGCCAATCAGAATGAATCCAAGGGAAGTCATATTAGGCTCAAGGATAGAGTAATGTATTTAATGACGGATGTGTATCCTGCCTTTCCTTAGAATCTGGGGAGCCCACATCACAACAAAATGTATGGTAAAGTAGAGATTATCTCAGATTTCACATCTCTGCTGGGTCATAGAATCACAGAGTCGGAAGGGGCCAGACAGGCCATCTAGTCCAACCCCCTGCTCAGTGCAGGATCAGCCTCGAGCATCCCTGACAAGAGTTTGTCCAGCTGCTACTTAGAGACTGCAAGTGAGGGGCGCTCACCACCTCCCTTGGCAGCTGATCCCACTGCTGAACAACTCTTACTCAGAAATGCCTGTATCAGCCCTGACCTGGATAGCCCAGGCAAGCCCGACCTTGTCAGATCTCGGAAACTAAGCAGGGTTGTCTCTGGTAAGTACTTGGATGGGAGACCCCCAAGGAATACCAGCAGTCAGGAGGACAAGGGCAGGCTTCATTCAGCCACCTCTCTGAATATCCTCCAGGCCCCCAGTAGGGGTCAGTCACCAGAGGTCACCATGACTTCCAGGTGCACACACACTCACATGCATGCGCGCGTACACACACACACACACACACATATGGAAAAAAAAGAAATGCCTGAATCAGCAAAAAAGGGCCTGTTCAAATATTGTTCGGGTGAATATGGCAATCACTACTCAACCCACCAGCTGCCTTTCTGTTTGGTCTCCTTGTCAAGCAACCCCCTCTTGGAACTCGTAAGAGAACACAGGAACCCTTGGTCTTCCCACATCAGGACTGTCTACTTCGACTGGCAGCAGCTGTCTGGGGTCCCAGGCAGTGGGCTTTCCCATGACCCCATTGCCTGATTCTTTTAACTGGAGATGCTGGAGACTGAACCTGGGACTTTCTGCATGCAAAGTGAATGCTCTGCCACTGAGCTACAGCCCCCCCCCTTAAAGAGAGGGAAGAAAAAAAGGAAACTTATACGGAGAAAAAGAAAACAATGTGAGTAGTACTGTTGGTTCTCCCATCTGAAAAGGTGGAAGGCAGAAGAAAACTGTAACGAGAGACAGGTGCGAGGTGTTGTCACTAGAGGGCGATACTGCACAGTGTTGAAAGCCACTCTTTTGAAGAGATACCACGAGGGGATCGCAATTTCTGCTGCAGAAACCCAGAACGAAGACCTTGCCTCCTTTATAAGGAGCACCCCCAAAATCTGCAGTCAAACAGCAAAAAAGCCTGGGAGTTTTGTTAAGCAACGGTTCCGAGAGCAAGAGAGACATTATTTCCTTCCTCTTTGACAAACAGGAGGGAGGCAGTGAAGGTTTTTAGCTTAGGGAGGGAAAAAGATGGGGGGTGGGTGGGAGATGAGAGAGATGGCAAAGGAGGTAGAGAAAGTGAGCCGAAAATGCTTTGCTCTCTCAAGACACAGAAAGACACACGGAACCAAGCCCAACTAATGGCAGTCTGACACTTGTTCTGGAATGGGGAAAGGCGCTTCTGTTGGGAGCAGCGCAGTGGCAGGAGGGAGCCATTTGGAATGAAGCCGTTAAATGCCCCCCTCCTTAGTTGTCAATCAGCCCCACTGGAAGTTGCTTCTTCTGTCCTCAAACAACTGTCAGGCTACTGCTGCACACATTTTTATGGTGCACCCAGCTTGGGCCTCAGCTATTGAAATGTGTAGACATCAAGTTATCAGAAAAACAATGCGATTCCTAAGTAGCCTGTGGAATTCCTTGCCACTAGATGCTGTGACTACTACCAGCCAGGCCAGGTTTAGGAGGACAAGTGAGGATGCGGAGCTACTCTGGAGCCTGGGAGGTCAATATCGGCTCTTTGTTTCAACTCAGCAGCTTTGGGTGATTCATAGCAAGAAGCAATAATGGCATCAACCATGCCCAGGAAGAAGCCAAGTTTGGTGAAAGGCTCAGCCCAGCACAGGAATGGTTCTGCTGTACTTTGCTTCCTAAAGATTGAATATGGCCCTGCTTGCCAAATCTTGCACAACAAACAAGGGAATAACACCTGCTTTCCTCCTACTGCTGGAAAAACAAATCAGGAAATCATCCAGCTCCTTTCCTCCCACGAGATCTTCGGATCCAGGGAACAGCACAGAGAGGAGGGAGGACGGTCTCAGCTCAGTGGATGAGGCAGTGGCCATGGAAATATCACTGTTGATGCCAGTGATCCGTTAACACTGCTCCAGTTGCAATCTGATAGCAAATTGTGGGTAATAGCCTCAGGGGTCGTTTCGTAGAAAAAGAGCTAGGGGAACTCATTAGCATAACTCATTAGCATATGCCACACCCCCTGACATCACCGGAAGTGTGTCATAAGGCCACACACCCCGCCCCCAACGGTCCCGGCCGCCACCGGCCTTGCAGCTCCACTGCCGAGCCCCATGAGGGGCCCGGCGGTGGACCTGCAAGGCCAGCGGGAGTGTGAGGAAGCCCCGCGAAGGCCCTCCCTGGCCCCAGGCAGGCAGGGGTGGGGAGAGGCAGGGAGGAAGCAACTTACCCTCCCTCTTCTCCCGCCTCCTCCTGGCTGAATGAGGGTCGGAAGCGGGGCGGCTGGAAGCAGGGGGCGGGGCTTCATCATGTGCCCCACCCCCTGTACCTCACCCGGGGGAACTGCAATCTCCCGCGATCCCCCCCAAAATGACCTCTGAATAGCCTAAAAAAATGGGGGAGGGGAAGCCTGTCTTTTTATTCTGCACTCAGAATAAACCTGCACTGCCAAGGTTTTCGCACGTGGGAATTTTTGTGCTGCTTCCCAGTCACCTCTCTTTCATGTCCGTTCAACCCACCCAACACAAGGGAAGCTTTTTTGGGCTGTTTTGATCCCACCGTTTGGTGGTGGGAAGCTTCACAGCTTGTTTCTCTAGCACTCCATCCTTGCCCATTTTACCTGTCTCACTCCCAAAGCCGAGCATGTTCATATTCTTCTCTTGTTCCTGTGGTGTTGTGCCAACTCTGTTCCTCTAATCCAGGCCAGCGTTTTAGACTGTGGTGGTCCCCTCTGGGACTCTGTGTGGATAGAAACAGAGAGAAAGGAAGTTGTACTCTCTGTATCTCCAGACTGAGAAAAGAGCTGGACTTACTAGACTTGCTCTTGTTTGGAACCACACTGCCTCCTTATTTTGATACCAAGCAATAAGAATGCAACAGTCCCTACAGTGGACTGCAAATACTTCACGTATTCTCACACTGCCATCTGGGAACCATAACTCAGTCCACTAAATGCTGAGCATACGCCAACATGATGGACGCTGCCAACTGGGCCTGTGCAAAAGTGGCGTAGTCTGTTTGAGATGATATTAAAGGATGTCTGACCTGCCCAGGAGGACCTTGAGGCTCACATAATTCTAGCAGCCCAGTAAACTGTTCATGTGCCAACAGCAGCCACTCACCCACCTGCCACCGACTGCGCAGGAGCAAAACCACATCAGAGATCACTTATGAACCAATCATCAGTATGCTCGTACCAGGAGCTTGAGTTGAGGGAAGAAAGGCATGGTGAGCCAGGCATGCCTGATGACTTGCAAAAAGTAAGGCGTTGCTAGTCGACTCTTGCTCTCAAGATGCCGTAGGTGCCATTACTGGGGTGTGTAGTGCGATAGATCTTCCCCTTGGCCTGTAGATGCAACTTGTACTATTCCAAAGAGCAAAGCTTCCTTCTGGCCCAACTTGCAATGGGTTAAGAGAAGAAGCCTGGAAAGTCACTGCTTCCAGTCCAATGTTCCCTCTAAGCTGTGGAGTCCTGTGAGCAAAAATTCTACTTTGTGAGCTACTGGCATTAAAGTTGAGAGCAGGCGATTTGGCTACTGCATAAATTAGTTTGCTCTGGAGCCATCCTTCCTGAGCTAAGACAAAAATGTGTGAGCTGGAGGCTAAAAAACTGTGAGCTAGCTCACACTAACTCAGCTTAGAGGGAACACTGTTCCAGTCATGCCTCTGCTGTGAAATCACTACTAGATGGGAGACTGATACAAATTGCAGTCTCAGGATGGGAAAGCCATACAGAGTGACTTGAAAGGGTGGGGTGCTTTAAATAGTCTATGCAAAAGGTGAACTTCAGTTTTCGTGAACTAGCCTCTCTTCTGGGTGGGCCAAGTCCCCTGAGACTCCCATCTGGGAGTGGAGCTCAAGGAGGGTGCCTGTTGTGTAGCTGTGCGTGAGTGGCAGAAGGCAACACCTTGTAATACATTAAAAAAAAAGATTTTAAGTTACCTTAATTAAACTAAACAGAAACCTGGTGGCACCTTAAAGACTAACAAAGTATTCCCACCAAAGCTTTCATGCGTAAGAACTCATCTCTTCAGATGCATAGAGTGCACACTCAGTTTGCAGGCACCTTTATAACCAAAGTTACAAAAGGTGGCAGATCCTTTCAAGGGGGTTCACCATGAGTGATTTACAACAGGATTTACAAGAAGTCTCTTTCTGCTACAACAGCCCCTCTTCTTCTCCTTTAGTAACTTTGCTCATAAAAGTGTCTGCAAAATGATGACGCCCTCTCTGCATCTGACGAAGCAAGGTCTGACTGGTGAAGGTTTGTGCAGGGATAAGTCTTGTTAGCCTTTAAGGTGCCACTGGACTTCTGTTTAGTTTTGCCGCAGCAGAAGAACATGGGCACCCGCGGGGAATTATCAGGTGTATCTTCTATCTGTGAGTCAAAATCACTGCCCTTTGTCTCATGTGCTTTGGTGACATGGCTGTTGTGCCTGTCTTGCATCCACCTAGCAACCATTCTCCATGACCAAAAAGAGAGAATGATACTGAGGAACATGGAGGAACAAGATGTGACAAAAGGAAACAGGGAGAGGAGGCTGAGAGGCAGGCCCTGGAGACTCTGAGAAGGATGCTCACATTCAGATAGTTTGGGTCAAATCCTGAAGAAGAAGAAGAAGAAGAAGAAGAAGAAGAAGAAGAAGAAGAAGAAGAAGAAGAAGAAGAAGAGATTGGATTTATACCCCGCCCTTCACTTGGAGTCTCAGAGTGGCTTACAAACTCCTTTCCCTTCCCCTCCCCACAACAGACACCCTGTGAGGTGGGTGGGGCTGAGAGAGCTCTTGACAGAAACGGCTCTTTCAGGAACAGCTGTGCCAGAGCTTGTGACTGACCCAAGGTCACATCAGCAGATGCAAGTGGAGGAGTGGGGAATCAAACCCGGTTCTCCCAGATTAGAGTCCACACACTTAACCATGACACCAAACTGGCTCTCTACACCAAATGGAGCCCTGGTACCCCTCACTGGGCCTCCTCAAATCCTTGTCATTGTCGTGTCCCACTCTGCAGACGCCTCTGGCAGCGTCTCCGAGGCAGAGAGCTCTGCAAAGATGCAGGCCATCCATGGGGATCCCGTCATTCTCGGAGGAGCAATCCAGAGCCAGATTTGGCAAGCGCAGCTGTCATGCAAGGACAAGAAAACCTGCAGCTGCTGAGAACACCGCACACCTATTAAAGGCACCGAGTCCTGTCCTCCTTTGCGCCAGGTCACCCTGGCTGAAGATAATGTTTAAAGCCCAGCCCTATGTATGAGGTAGGAATGCCCCTTTCCTGTATTTGTAGCCACCAGGTGATAACAGCTTACCTTTTTGCTGCAAATCATTGTAAGCATGACTGCCTGGAGGCCCCACCCCTTGCTCCTTGCAGCAGCTGTTCCCCCTGCCGCCGTGTTGCTCTCACGGTTGCTGGGGAATAACGAGAAAAATGCACGTCTGGCAGAGACTGCATAGCAAAGCTGGTCTTTCCTGAAGGTTAACCGTCCTCTGAGCAGCTGTTGACTGCCGCCTTGCCTGCTGATTCGAGGTTTCTGGATGGCACCTCATTTAGCCCTACATGTGCTGCCACTTTACTTTAATCATGAAACGAGCCAAACGATCACATTGGATGCAATTACAGTCGGAGCTCCTTGTTGCCTAAGCATCAAGTGCCTGTTTGTGGCATGTACAGTTTGGCAATGAGCCGCCCATTATGTCTGGATTAATGCAGCGCGCTAATTGGACAGAGAGTCGAGTGGCCAAAAATGGACTCCTCGAGCAGGTGTCTGGGCAGCAGAGAGCACCACCTGAGCTCTGTACCGGTCCCTTTACCACTTTTGAGTGCTTTGGCGATGGCAAGACTCCCGGCAACTGCCCACCAACATCTAGAAAGCCCTGGCCAAGAGGATAACGTTTGTAAAAAAGCACACTCTCTAAGGAAGCATCATTAGATTTTTTTTTTACCCATCATGCAAAGTTAAGAGGCCATTCCTGAGGATGCGGAAAGTGTTTGTGTCTCATAATCATTCAATTGCTGTTCGCTGATTAGATGAAAAAGCAGAGGTGTTGCAAGTTCGCTACAGGGCTCCAATTTTCATTTCTTGAAGTGTCAGAGGGCAGGGATTCAGGAGAAAGAGAGAATGTGAGAGCTGAACTGGAAACCTGTCTGCCATCTGAATGAGTGGCTGTAATAGAGATGAACAGGGTGACTTTCTTCCCTCCTCAAATTCTCTTCTGTGAATTTTGATGATTCGTTCTCCAGTCATTTTTCGGATGTGTGAATGTTCGGAAAATATTGGATATTGGGCATCAGCTTTTGATACTCAAATATTTAGCAATGGCAGTCAATCCTGGAAAGTCCTGGGTTCAGTTCCTGACCTCTCTTGTTGAAAAGATTCCCTAGTTGGTTAGCAAGATCGGAAAGACCTCTGTCCAAGAGCTTTGTCCAAAGGTGGCGCTGCTCAGAATAATGGCTGCCTCACTCACACTGTGGCAGCTACCCATACTCTGAGCTGGTAACAAGCTACAAGCTACACTTGATCTTAGCCCAAAGGCCAAAAGCATTGGTAACAAGCAACACTTCACATGGACACCATTCATCTTCTAGCAGTGCACGTGTGACAGACTCTGAGAGGTGGCTGCATGATGTATTAGGACATTTTACATTACCTTCATTTGATCGATCAGGCCCAGGCAAATTTCCATCACTGGAAAGTTTTGAAGTTCAAATGGGGGATTCTTTCAGCATGGACTGCAACATTAAAATAATAGAACTTTGAGAATTTAGCAGATTTTGGAACATTGTGAAACCTGATTTTCTGTTCCAGTATTCAACTCTTGGGTCCATGAAAATATAACACCTGGGTTTTTAAAAGCTGCCTGTGCCAGTGTCCCGAACAGTGTATCATTTTGTTCTCCAGATCAGGATAAGAAAGCTGTGTGGGATGTGGGTGAGCTCCTCATATGCCGGTAGCTTTCCGAACCACACACCTGGAACTCTTTCTGTCTGTCAGCTGCAGGTGTAGGGACTTTTAGCTGTTCTAAAAGAAGAAGAAGAGAAGAGATTGGATTTACACCCCGCCCTTCACTCAGAGTCTCAGAGCGGCTTACAAACTCCTTCCCCTTCCCCTCCACACAGCAGACACCCTGTGAGGTAGGTGGGGCTGAGAGAGCTCTGACAGTAACTGCTCTTTTTCAAGAACAGCTCTGACAGAACTATGGCTTGACCAAGGTCATCTAGTAGCTGCAAGTGGAGAAATGAGGACTCAAACCTGCTTCTCCCAGATTAGAGTCCGTGCACTTAACTGCTACACCAAACTAGCCACACATACCAACATGCCCTAATGTTTTATTTCATAACTAGATACAGAGCCTGCTAAAACTGTTTCCCTGTCTGCTCCTGGCTGCCATGTTTTCCTCTTGATGAGCACTCCTTTGCTGCAACTAACTCTGGTCAACTTTAGCTAGTGGACATTCAAAAGGGTGAATATGAAATGGAGCAATGAGTTGTAGGAAAGGTCTCCCCAGATTGTCTTTGTTCCTGGAAAGCTCCTTGGATTATCCAACAGAATTGCCACAATTTTTCTGGAAACACTTTGAATGCTCAGGCTGTGCAAAGACCGGTGCCCCAGGTGCTTCTTGGTTTGTCTTTTGGGACTGGGAAAACTAATATACAGCGGGTCTCTCTGGTCTCTGAGCCCTGCTGCCAAGCCTTAAGAGCCAAAGCGAACCTTTGCATGCACTCAGAACTGGATGGGGTCCCAAAACGTTGGCTTCGGAGATGAAGATTTCCAAATGCATTCTTGGAATTTGAATGAAAGAGGACCTCCACCTGCCAACTGATGGCACATCTAGTGAACAACAGGTGCCTATATCTAAATAATGCCAAGGTGAGGCTACAGTGAGAATAGATTTGCCAGGATGGAGCTTGGAACCCAGAAGATAAGCCAATCATGCCACAGTTCTTGGGGATGGAAGGCTCAGCAAAACAGGGCGGGAAACCCACTTTTGTGTTTGTGTGTGTGTGGGGGGAGGCAAGCAGGACAGATGCCCAGAGGTTTGGCCTTGCAACTTTTCCCAGTGATGCCTGAACAGAGGAAGTGAAGCTGAGTTAAGGGCAATATGTTGTTGGCAGCAGCCTGTCCCTTTCTGTGATTGTCCAGATTCTAGGACAGGGACCACTTAGGTCTATGGTGTTTGCAATCCCAGTCTGCACTGCCTGCAGTTCCCCCGTTGCTGCGGGAAGTAAAGAACTGACAGCTGCCTTGAAGGGCTGTTGCTTTGGCACCCAACATCCAGCAGTGAGAAGCAAAATTTGTGAACTGCTACCAGTAGACAGGAGCTGCGGTGGCTCAAGTGGTTAAGGCGCTGAACTGCAGGCTGTGGAAGGTCGGTAGTTCAGCAGTTCAAGACCCGGGTGCCGCATGACGGAGTGAGCTCCCGTCTCTAGTTCCAGCTCCTGCCAACCTAGCAGTTCGAAAGCAAGACATTGCAAGTAGGTAAATAGGTACCATTTCGGTGGGAAGGTAACAGCGTTCCGTGCACCTTGGTGTTTAGTCATGCCGGCCACATGACCACGGAAACGTCTTCGGACAGCGCTGGCTCTTTGGCTTTGAAACGGAGATGAGCACCGCAACCCTAGAGTTGGATTCGACTGGCTTTCGAGCAAGGGAACCTTTACCTTTACCTTTTTCCAGTAGACAAGGAGTTAAGAACAGCAGTCAAAATCATTGTCAAGATTCCCTAAATTCCGGCTACACCTATTGATAAATCACAAGAGAGATACTGTCCTAATGCTTCAGTGAAAGATATGCTGAGAATTTTTCATGGAATAAATCTGGATAAAGATAAACAAGATGCAAGATGCAGCAGTTACATAAAAGGAGGTAGAAAATAGCTCCGTAACAAACACAACATGAATACACATTGAATAATCTATGAATAAAACCCCCCTATGAATAAATCCTAACAGAATGAATTTTAGTGCTTTGAGTGAGTGAGTGAGAGAGAGAGAGAGAGAGAGAGAGAGAGAGAGAGAGGAAAAGAAAAGAAATAGGTCTTTGCACGTGCCCGCTAGGGAAGCGAACAATTGGACTTGGCCCAGGCTTGTGTCAAGCCAGTAGAGAGAGGGCTGGTAATCCTGAACACTAAGCATTTCCAAATTCCAAATAATTACATCAAATTCAGAAGTAAATATGGATGTGCCACAGTGTTCTCCAAGGATAGAAATATGCACGTTACAATACATAACTGACAAAGTGGCAAAATAAGTAGTTAAGGAGTTGAACGTTGGATCCGCAGAATAAGAAACTAGGAAAAAGCAGAGGCATATCACTTTGGAGAAGTCTTTGCCTAAAGTTTCTTTGGAAAAGAATGCTGATGATGTAGGTGCCACTATGGACCTTTTAACATAAACCAAGGGTGTCTGTAAGTCAGGTGCCCTGTAGTCCTGGGCAGGGGTACCCAATAAACCTCTGGTTCAGCTTGTGTCCTGCTCCCTGGTTATGATCAGGTATCTGATTATTTGCTGAGCTATTCTGATACATCTGAATGAATTTGGATGTACACGTTTGCACCGTTACAACTTCTTTCTGGCCGCCGCTGCCTCCATCTGCCATCATTACCAGTACCAATTGTTAAAAGGCACTTAATATTTTTATCAACTTATAGCTCCAAATTTGCACAGAGCCATCTCCTTGGCCAGATTTAATGTTTTTCCTTCTGCTCTTCTCTCTGGCAGATTCCAGGGGATCCCCTACTCCAGCAGGTGTTGTCCTTGTAAGAAGGACTGTGTTGAAACTGTCCCCCATGTTCTCCTCCAATGTCCCTTTTATCTGGTGCCCCGCCAGGATCTTCTGTATCCTATATTAGCTCAATTCTCAGAAATTCCTGACGATTTTAAGGTTCTGTTTTTGCTTGATAATCAAGATACGGAAATAACTGAAATACTAGCAAGGTTTCTTCTTAGTGCTATGGCTATATGTTCTGATAAGTAACCACTGGTTGTTCTGCTTTCATGCTGTATTTCTGCACCGTAGCTCCAATTTTATTTTCTGATCTATATTTAATCTGATCTCCTATTGTATGTATGTATATACATGTATGTATGTATATACATATGCCAATAAAGGCTTGTCAAAGCAAAGCAAAAGGCACTTAGTTAAAAGAAACAAATTCCATTTGAGATTTTTTTTTAGTTGAGACTTTCTACTTTGATATCTGTGTGTCTTCAGTGTCTGCCAGAGAACCTAGCCAATCTTGTGATCTGTTCTTGAGATCACTTCAGGATAGATGCTTCTGACTATGCAGCCCCCAAAGCAGGCAATGTATCCTTTGAAGGGTTATTTAAAGGATGCATCAGACTGTGCAGGTGCAACAAGGGATGAACTGCGAGTGGTTTGTGCTTGACAAATAGGTCAATTAAGTGACCTAGCTGTGACCCCAGGTCATACGTGACTTTTCCCCTTTAATTGAAAATATTTAGTTCATGAGATGTGCAAATGCAAAAGTAGCACAAGCTGGAACTTATTTGTTATTACCAGTGCATGACCTGGTCCTGTATCACCAATGACTACTGCACAGGCATTTGGCATAATGCTCAAGATGAATTTTGACAAAAGCTGTCAAGGTGATCTGATCAGAAACTTGCCTCATATGTAGATGAGGAAGTTCAATCAAGGTAGGTTCATCTGGTAATCATGGGCTTTGGTCTCAGTATCTCATAGAATCATAGAGTTGGAAGGGGCCATACAGACCATCTAGTTCAACCCCCTGCCCAATGCAGGACCAGCCTAAAGCATCTCTGACAAATATTCGTCCAGCCTCTTCTTGAAAGCTGTCAGTGAAGGGGAGCTAACCACCTCCCTAGGCAGCTGATTCCACCTTTGAACCACTCTGACCGTGAAAAAGCTTTTCCTAATATCCAGCTGATACCTTTCTGCATGTAATTTAAACCTGTTGCTTCGGGTCCTATCCTCTGCTGCCAACTGGAACAGCTCTTTGCCCTCCTCCAAATGACATCCTTTCAAATATTTAAAGAGAGCAATCATGTCTCCCCTCAATCTCCTCTTCTCCAAACTAAACATTCCCAAGGCCCTTAGCCTTTCCTCATAGGGCTCAGTCTCCAGATACACAAGATCTCAGGATACACAAACTGTTGTGGCGTTGATCTTTAAGGCCAGTGTTGCCAAAGTTAAGCTCAGAGGAGAAGCTAAAATTTCCACGTCTGTGCAATTCCACAGGAAGCAAAACAAGTTGCAGAGTGATGAAAGCAATTTTTCAGGGTAAATTCTGCACATGGCCACCTCTGGGACTCACAAGACGTAGAAATACATGTTGTAGGCTTCCTGTCAGAAGCCAACAGTTTTCCTCTTGGTGAGCAAGCAGAAAGACTATGGGGGGTAGGGGGAGACAGGAGTTTTACGAGGACAGGCAGCTGTCGCCTGACTCTCTTGTTCCCATGATGATTTCCAGTGTCCTCTGGCAGAGGGAAGAGGTATGGCTGCGTTTGTTCTCCTTCTCCCTGGCTCTCTGCTCACTGCAGGGCAAAGCTCCAGGGAATTCCTTCTTAGCATATCCCATCTTCTGGTTTTCATTTATTTATACTGCACTATCCTCCCCAATGGGGACGCAGAGTGCCTTAGAACACCGTTCTCTCCTCCTCCATTCTATCCTCATGACAAGAACCCTTTGAGGTCGGTTAGGCTAAGTGAGTGACTGGCCCAGGTTCACACAAGAAGCTTCCATGGGAGACAGGGGATCCAGACCTGGGTCTTCCATATCCTAGGCTGGCCTTCTAACCATGGCACTGTGCTGGCTCCCAAGCGATGCCCATTACCTTGTCTAGGAGTGGCTGCAAGGTCATTGAGAAAGTATCCAAGCATTACCATTGCTATGGGGAGGGTTGCTGACCTCCAGGTGGGACCTGGAGATCTCCCAGAATTTCAGCTGATCTCCAGACAACAGTTCCCCTGGAGAAGATGGCTGCTTGGAGAGTAGACTCTATGGCATTATAGCCAGCTGAGGTCCCTTCCCTCCCAATCTTTCCCTCCCCAGACTCCACCCCCAAATCTCCAGGAATCTTCCAGCCTGGAGCTGGCAACCCCACTAGGAGGCCTCTCCTGCTTTCTCCTTTGCCTTCCATGAGCCTTTAGCTAACTACACCTTTTCCAGTTCTCCCACAGGGACCAGAGTTAGTTTAAATAGCTGCTGGAATAAAGGTTTGCAGCTGATTTGGAGGCTTCTGTCATGGGGACGCATCCAAGGAATTTTAAGGGAAGTGAAAAGAGTTTTGATGCAACTAGCACAACATAGAGGGTTGGGGGTGTCCACACGTCCCTCATATGAGCCCAGACAAGCCACCCACCTGTTTTTAACCTGGTGGAACTAATTTGTTCTGCTCTGTATGTTTTAGATCCCAGTCCCACCGTTCCAGCTAAATAGGCAGGGAAAGAGAAACAATAGTGTGTGTCGTGTCCCTAAGTGGGTGAGAGGCTTACAATTTAAATCTGAACATTATTGTTTGGCGGATACTTAAGAATAACAACAGCAGTTCAAGAAATCAAGACCAATTTGTGCACCATTCAGGAGCAGAAAGAAGAGCTGAATTCATAATGAAGATTATTCCCAAAGAATAGATAAAACCAGTTCATATACTTCACCAGAAGGACTCCCCCCCCACACACACACTTCAGCTTGTGTTTTAACGCCTGGCATGCTGGGAAGAAGAAGCTAGATTTTGAGGTCTAAGTTTTGAATCTCAAGCTACTTTGATTAAGGAACAGGATTTGGAGGTTTTTTTTTTTTAAACTTCCAGTCCCCTCAGAAAATGCTTTTGCAGTTTGTGTGTTCAATCCACATTACGTTCAGGATGCCTTTTAGGCCTGCTTGTCAGTGTTTCAGTTGGATGGTGACTGAAAACGTTTGAAAGGGATGTTCTGGGGTTAGGATCGCCAGGAACCCCATGGCCACCGGTGGGGGATGGGGAGTACGGTTTCCAGATCCAGGTTGGGAAATTCCTGGAGATTTCGGGATGGAGCCTGGGGAGGACAGCGCCCTCAGTGGGGTACAATGCCACAGAGCCCACCCTCTAAAGCATCCATTTTCTCCAGGGGATCTGATCTTTTTAGTCTGGAGATGAACTATCATTCGGGGAATCCCCAGGTCCCACCTGGAGTTGGCATCTCTATATGGGGTGGGTAATTTTTGTTGGCAGAGGGGGGGCTTTGTTCCTAAAGAACCGTGATGGGGGGCATAGCCAGTTAAAGAGAAGGAAGTATTTACTTAGGAAGTTATATTACTAAATAAAGAGAAGTTCTGATCTTCTAGCTACATAGGCTTCCTTGGGAAGTGGTGGGCTCTCCTTCTTTGGAGGTTGTCAAACAGAGGCTAGATGGACATCTGACAGCGATGCTGATTCCGTGGACTTAGGAAGATCACAAGAAGGGAGGGCAGGAAGGGTTGCATCAGTGCTTAGTTCTTGTGGCCCTTTCTTACACGACCAGGGAAATGCCGATCACCACTTTGGGTTCAGGAAGCAATTTTTCTCCAGGCCAGTTTGGCCACGGATCCTGGAGGGTCCCCCCCCTTCTGGGCATGGAACAGTGGTCACTGGGGGTGTGTGTGGGGTATTTGTGAACTTCCTGCATCGTGCAGGGGGTTTGGACTAGATGACCCTGGAGGTCCATTCCAACTCTATGATTCTACTAGGAGTAAGGCCCGTTGTGGGAAGAAATATGACGAGTTCTAGAAGGAAGTTCCAGGTGAGTGTCCCGGCCGTGGCTGGTGGGGCGGCAGAGGGAAGGGGAAAATAGAGGGAGGCAAGCCATGTTTATTTCCTTCTGCTTAGCTATAAGGCAGGGCTGTCTCAAGTCATTTTGCTGCTCCAAGGGGGTAGTGTGGGAGGACAGCCTCATAGTAACAGGTATGGTTCCCTCCACCCCTGACTTATGTTGATTTGGGGTTATGCAGAGGCAGCTAAGGTAGAAAAGCACCTCCTCCTATGCCATGTCTTCTGGGTTCCAAGGGTCTGGAAAGCAGTTCCATAGCCAGTTACAGGGTTGCATACTTGTAGATTTGAGGGGTAGAGCCTGGGGAGGGCAGGATTTGGGGTGCGGAGGGACCTCAGCATGGTTTAATGCCATAGAGTTCACTGCCCAAAGCAGCCATTTTCTCCAGGAGAACTGATCTTGGAGATCTCCAGGTGCTGCCTGGAGGCTGGCAATACTAAAGGGAGGGCCAGACCTGTAGATGTGAGGGGTAGAGCCTGGGCTTTTTGCAGCTTTTTATAGCAGTTGCAATGCTTGTAGCCAGCTGAGTCAGTCTGCTTCTCAGTTCAGCCAGTTTGTGTCAGTAACCTGGAAGAACTCTGGATGAGGCTAAGGCCCCACTCGAGCTAGACAGATAAATAGACATGAGGGAACCATCATGGTGCATAGGGTTAGAGTGTCAAAACTCCCATATGGGAGACCCAGATTCAAATCCCCACTCTGCCATGAAAGTTTACTGGCTAACGTTGGGCCAGTCAGTCTCTCAGTCTACCTAACAAAGTTGTTGTTGTAAGGATTAAAAGAAGGGGAGCACAGTGTTGGAGCTCCGTTGGTGATAAAACCAGGTTACAAATATCTAAATAAATAACACACCCACAGGTTTTAAGTTTTTGCCTGGACTTCATAGGGTTTTCTTTAGGGTTTGCAGTTGTGCCATTCCCACAACACAGCACACTCCGTCCCACGTGAAGACAGAGAAGGTGACCCGAGGGACATGCTGTGGTACTGGGGTGGTTTAAGCTCTGGAAGGTGAGAGGATGGGCCCTGAGGAAGGAAGCCCGACTCCTTGCTCCTCAACTTGACATTGTATTCCTTCTCCTGGAGACCCCAAGATGAGGATTATGACCTTGAAAGTGAGATTTGGCAACCCTACCACACAGCAGAGCTGAGATTCCCATCTGGGCCGCTCTGCCACATCTGGACTCATCTATGGTGCCTCAGGTAACCCAACAGTACCCCTAGGGTTGTTAAGTCTACTTACCTTGGCGGCGGGGGAGCCTCGCCGGGCTCCGGGAGCTCTCTGGCGATGCGTGCGCGTGCGCCGCTGGCACATCACAGGAAGTGACGTGCTACGTAGCTCACATTGAGGGCGTGGCCACAATCGTTGGAGGGAAAACCATAGAGTTTCCCCTCCGACGATCCGGGCCACGCCCCCAACGTGAGCGACATGGTTGCGTCACCTCTGGTGACGCAGCCACGCTGCGCTTCGGGGGGCGGAGTTCCCCTTGGGGCCCGATTCCGCGGTGGTGGAAATCAGGCCTCCAAAGTGGGGGTTTACCTGCCCCCCACCCCCACTTGGCAGCCCTAAGTACCCCACAGCATCATTAGCCAGCCCTTTTCAGGGAGAGGAAGAGCCCCATGGGAGCCATATCTTAAGAGGTGTTCTGGCAAATGCCGTCTCTGTTGCCACAAATGACTGACACCGATGTGTGGGCCATGGAGAAAGTATGTTGCAAATGTCCACGCTGCACACAAATGGCCTCCCTCCCTCGGAGCATCATCCCTCGCTTGTCCACAAGAGCCCCAGGAAGGAAGCGACAAGATCAAACTAATCGCACCAGACACCATTGACTCTTCCAACTCCAAGGCCTGTCACTTCCTTTACCAGTCAGTAAAGTGGAATGGAGGATGCAACAGGCAGAGTGTATAAACCTGCCAGGCACGTAAAGCTCACTCAGCTCTTTCTCTGCTCACAGGGAAGGAAAATGGGTGGAACCAGGTTCATACTTCAGGGAAAAAATGTGCAGAAGGTTCTTCTCAGGCTCAGGATGTCTCCAAGGTCCAGATTCTGCAGCAGCCTGCTAATGAGCTCCGCACATGTTCAGGGGCCATTGAGTGGCTGTAACAGCAGCTGTCACAATGGGTACCTACAGACATTTGCAGACAATCCTGTTGTTGCCACCCTCGCAACATTGCTGCTGCTGTTTGCTCCCTCACTTGCCCTCTGGTGCATTGCCTGGTTTCTTCTAACATGGGAGAGGAACCCTTTTGCCACGGCACCTGAGAATATTTAGAAAATGAGATGCATGGGGCAAAAAATAGGGAGCTAATGGGGAGGTGCCAAGCAAGTAGGGGTGGATGAAACCAAGCTCACCAGAGTCTGGAGGGGGCAGCTGGTGAGTCAGGAGAAGAGTGTGGCTATGGCTATGCTTGGTGCCTCATAATGTCTTTTATATCAGCTACCTCAACTAAAAGCAAAATTTCCAGTTTCTTCTCATTCAAATCACTCTGTTTGCAGAATGTGTCATGGCCTCACTCCTTCCTGAAGGCTCAACATTTCTCAAGGTAGGATTGTCAGTTCTGAGGTGGGAAATTCCTAGAGATTTTAGAGGTGGAGCCTTGGAAGGGTGGGGTTTGGGGAGGGAAGGAACTTCAGTCATAGAGTCCAACCTCCAAAGCAGCCATTTTCTCCAGGGAGACTGAACTCTCTAGTTTGGAGATCAGTTCTGGGAGATCTCCGAGCCTCACCTGGAGGCTGGCGGCACTACCTCAGGGACTTGAGTCAAAGGATACCCCCATTGCATCAAGTTTCAAAACCTGATTTGAATACTTGTTGTAATCAGCAGCCTTTAACTGCTGCTTTCATTGGCTAAGGATACGTCCTCCAGGCCAGTCCCGCCTGCAGTTTTCAGTCCTCCAGGAAGGTTTAAATAAGTGCCGGATGTTTTGATCATGAGCTTTTCTGACCTCTTGAGGTGTGCTCTTGAGGCTAGTACAGCTGAGAGGCCTTGAGTTCCTCTTTCTTGTCAGTCTTTTGTTCTGAGGGAGCATGTTTCTGATCCCATTTTTGAAAATGGCTTGATCAGACGAACATTGGAACCACAAGTCAACTTTGTGCCCTGCCTGGCTTTCAGACTTAACCCCAGCCAGCATCAGAAGTCTCCATTTGATTAATTTTGAACGTCTTTTGCTATTTCTTTAAAAGAATTTTTCTGGGGTTTGCATGTAAATGTCATGCACTTTCTTATTTCGCTTTTATTAAAAAACACCCTTTGTGATGGGCTGATTATAATATTGTGCCTTTGGGATCTTTCACACAAGCCTACGTATGGCTTGTTTTGGTTCATGGATACTTGGTTTGGTCTTCAAATAAAACTGAAGATGTTTGACTCTTTGAATGCAAAGATGAAAGAGTGTCATCAGTGAATAACTAAGGTGGTGGCTTTTCCTGTAGGTTTTAGCCATAGTTGGATCAGCAGATTCCCTGGAGGTTGTGGGGTAGAAATTCAGGCGAGGAAGAACTCTGCACATACCCAGAAACCTGCTTTTCACAAGTCCAATTTATTTTGAGGCAAAGCATTACATTTGCTGAACTCTCTGACAAGCTTTGTGTTGATGTGTGGAATTCACTGCCACAGGATATAGTGGTGGCCCTGAGGATGCAACATGTTTGACAGTTCAACTTACTGTGTGTGAAGGTGAGCTGAACAGATGAGAACATGCACAGAACAGGTTTGCGCTGTTCCTTTGTAAAACTGTGCATGTGCAAAGATGCTGCTGATTCAAACCTATCAGCAGACACTACCATCGCAAGGGACTACTCAGATGAAAACTGAGGGGAAGAATTTTATTAAAACACAGCGTGACTGATTTATATGTCTACTTATGCAATTGCCTGCTGAGGGGAGCAGTCATGCAGCTAGGACTGGGGCAGGGAGTAAAACTAAAATGAGCTGAGTGAGAATGCACATGCACAAAAAGCCAGTTGTAAGGTACTGCCAGCTTAGGAATGAGTACAGTGAAGCAACCCATGAAACAGCCATGAATGGGTCGATGAACAGTCCCAGAAATCATTGAAAAACCAGCTCCTGTTTGCAACTGGCAGACCAGATATGAGCTGAACCAGTGGGTGTTTGAACAGCCCTAACTGGCATTGGCCTGGATACCTTGAAAATGAGATTAGACCAGTTCTTGGAGGATAGCTTCTCTACAGCTATTAACCATTAAAGCTCAACAGAACCTCCATGTTCCTATGGAGTGTGCCATTGAAGGCCAACTGCTGGGGGGGATGGGGGACAGGACAAATAAGAGAAGACTATGTTCCCTAAGTCCTGCTTGTGACCTTCCCAGAGTCATGTGGCTAGCCACTGTGGGAAACAGTATGGTGGACCACATGGTCAGATTTAGCAGCACTCTTCTGATATATTCTTCATTTAGAATATATTTTGGAGCCCTATCATGAACACACACACACACACACACACACACACACACACAATTTTCAGTCTCGCAAACTGGGCTAATACTGGCTTGTTGTTTCCTGGGCAATGTTCTTTGTTTGAAGGAAAATTCTTTCCCCTCCTTTTCTAGCCAAATTTCCCCTTCAATCTGCAAATAGTGCACTGGCAGATCCATGCCTTTCAGTGGCTTGACAAATGAGGCCCCAGTCCCCAGCTCGTCCGTGGTCCTGAGAAAGGCTGACTGATAGCTACAGTTGCCATGGGACATAAGTGCCATGGGGCTGAGTCCCAAACCTGTACTATTTGGCTCAGGCGGAAGCAGTTCACAAATGTGGAATTACTCCTGCAGCAAAGACAATCTTTTTCTTGCAGGCCACTGGAAGAGCTGATAAGGACCTCCCCGCCATCTCCCCAGGACCCTAGAACTCCGTAACTGAGAGAAAAATATCATAAATGTTCCCGATAGCATTGTGCCTAGAATGGAAGGTAAAATGTCGGGCCGTTATCCACAGATTCTCAAAGGGGAAGGAAGTGACAGACATATATCAACAATATGGCATTAGAAAAGTAGATCTTTGGGAAAGGTGCAGGGATTTATTACAGCAGTAGTGATCAGCACGCACCAAAAGAAATACATCCTGAGGAAAAAGACAGAGGAGACAGAATACCAAAAGATGTTCTGTTTAAATATTGGTTTTATGTTCCCAGTTCAGTTTAAATATTGGTTTTATGCTGTTCCCAGCTTTTCGAAAACAATGTTGCCAGGTACCTGCTATCAGTTCTTTGCAGTGAGTTCAGGGTGATACACCTTTCTCCATCCCCCCCACCCCACAAGAGCACTATGAGATAGGTTTGGCTGAGAGATACTGACTGGTCCAGAGGCATCCAAGAAGCTTCATGGCAGAATAAGGATCGGGACCTCAGTTTCCCAGCTGAGAAGCCAACATTCTGATCCATTGTTCCCCAGCCTTGTTGAATCTGTGGGCATTTGGGGACTTTTCAGAATAGATGGCTGGACTGAGTCCAGTTAAAAACATTGGATAGTTTCAGGTTCCAAGCCAAGCATTCTCCAGTGACAGAGGCAGATGTTTCCAAATGGGTCTGCCCTGCAGGTGTAAAGGTGATGCCTTCTGGATTCTTCTGATGCATCTTGTGCTCCAGTGTGGTAGAGGAGAGCCAGGATCTTGGCTTTGGGGGAGAAGGAAGGGGGCACCAGTGAGCATCATTGTAAGGCAACCAGTATCCTGCTATGGTGGGAAACCTGCTACCAGGCAGTCTTGGTTTGCTGTCTTGGCATGGGGGAGGGGGGAATTGGGGTGGGGAGTGATGCACCAACACTGTGATGTCATTAGTTGCTGTAGATTTTCCGGGATGTGTGGCCGTGGTCTTGGCCTTGTAGAACCTGACGTTTCGCCAGTAACTGTGACTGGCATCCTCAGAGGTATAAACACAGAAAGATGGAATACTCTCTGTGTCAAGGTGAGAAGAAAATGGTAGGCAGTAAATTTATATCTACTCCAGAAGGTGTCACTTCTGGGACGAACCTGAAAGTGACATCATCACATCAGTGTGATGCTTTAGGATGCCTCTAAACTCTATGGTTTTATTATACTTGATGGTTTATCATAGTGTTTTGGGGGAACTCCTAGAGTGTCATACTGACATGATGATGTCACTTCAGATTTGTGCCAGAAGTGATCCCATGGCATTAATGTGACACCAATTTGCATGCCCCCCTGCCTCTTAAAGCTCCTGCTGATTGCCAGGGCTGGGCTGACCATCCTAGCATCAGGGCACCCTCAGGCACACCACCTTCAGGACAACTGCACACACTGCATTAGGCCTTGAGCTAAGCACATCAATTCTGATGCCTCACCCTGAGAACTATCTCCTTCTGGAGACCCTGGGAAGGAGGCTGAAATGATGAAACTTCAGCTCCATGCCTGGGAACCAGCAGCCCTCATCTCCCTAGATGATCAGAGTACATGGGTAGGTTCTTCCAGAAAAGGAGAGATCCTACGGCTGCCAAGCTGCCTGGGAATTCTCCAGTCCAGTCAGCTCTTATGGCTTCAGGCACTTCATCACTACCTGGGTGAGTCAGAGGAAAAACCAAAAGGCCCCTTGGAGAGAAATTTCACTTTTCAGTTTGTTCGCTGTGATATCTGGTTATTACCCACACATAAATTTACAGTGCCTGGCATTACAGAATTACAGAGTCTCAAAGCCAGCCAGGGAAGGGGGGAGGGAATGGTTTCCGTGACAGGTAGACTGACAAGTATATTCCCAGAGAGAGACAGATACTCAGAGAGAAGTTTGTTGTTGTATAAGAGTTAAAGCTGTAAAGATATAAATCTTGCAAACACACACACACACACACACACACACACACTGGACACACGCACACATGCACCCTGGACAAAACAGAACAGCCATCTAAGAATTTCAGACACAATGGGTTTGGAAGTCCAGGATGAAGGCAATAGAGAGACCTCTGATCTCCATGTGCGATCCCAAAGTAGTAATTTAAACTGGTTTCCTATCACTTTAACTGACAGAGTTTCCTCCCAAAGAATCTAGGAGACTGTGCTTTGAGACACTTCCCCGCAGCTTTCCCTAACCCACCTTAAAGAACTACAGTTTCCAGGGTTCCCTGAAGAGAGGGAATGACTGCTAACCCAGTCCACATTTGCTGAAAACATGAACAGAGATACATGTATTTTGTGTGCTGCAAGCCCATTCTGGTGCCTAACCAAGGCTTTGCTATCCTGCAAAATTCAACTTTCAGTTTTTTAAAATAACATCATGTGTGTAGTCCTCATTTTCTGGAGGAAATAGGTTGGTGAAGACTATTAAACCAGAGGGAAACTGAATTGGGCTTCTGGATAGGGTTCAGTCAATTTCCTTTGGGGACTCCCTGTCTGGCTTTGGACTCAGAAGTTGGTGCTGTGACTCATTTGGGGGACAGATGCCTCTTTGAGATGTGCGGTGCCATTCTGTGCCTGATTGGTTTCTACTAATACAGACTATATATCTATAAAGAAGCAGATGGAACAAAATCCAGTTTCTATACTTTTGGCTCATCAGGACCCGGCCCTAGAAAAGCTGAATAAAACTATGTCTAGTAGCACCTTAAAGACTGACAACATTTATTTCAATATGAGCTTTCACAAGCCAGAGCTCACTCCTTCATATATTGGGAATTCTTCTTACGGGAAGAATTCCAAGGGGATGATGTGCAATTTAATATATGCTATCATGTGCCCACAATTCCCTTTCACTATCTACATTGTAAAAATGTGTTGGTCTCTGTACAAGACAATCAATTAACTTTAATCAGGCATAAGAAATCACAGCTTCCAGAACTAGTGGACATACTATTACAGACATGAAAGTCCAGTTCTAAACAAAAACATTTCAAAGGGAATATGCAGTGTGAAAGCGCTGAAGTAGAACTCATCAAGGAATTGAACACTATGTGTCACCCTGGTTTAAACAGAGACTTGGATTTCCTTGCTTATGAAAATCTCTAATAGCTCTATAGGACCTGTTTTTAAAAAATCTTAACTGGCTGTTTCTAAGATGTTTTACGAGATTATAAAGCTTATACCGGTATCCATTAATTTTCACTTAATTTTTAGAGTACTTCCCCTTGAGCAGTTATTTGCCCTGATCTGTTGGAAAATAGAGAATTTATACTTGAAAGATTCTTGACTGAATTCACACCACATCTCACCCTCCCTTCCCCATAAGAAGAATTCACAGTATGATGTCCCCTTCACAGCCCTGAAGAAGTGAGCTGTGACTCACAAAACACATACTGAAATAAATGTTTAACAACATCTATTAGAGATGCCACTGGACTTCTGATTTATTTTACCACAACAGCATAACACAGCAACTCCTTTTCAACCAACAGAAAAGCTGCCCTGAATCTTGTATATGTCTATATATGAACCATGGTGTCCTTTCTTTTCATTCTGTACGTGGGGATTTAGGAAGACTATATGGGAATGGGCCCCCTGTTCCAGGCATTCAAAGGTCATGGGGCCATGGTGGGAAAGCTGCATTTTAAAATCCAGAAGCCTCTTTATGTGACCACCAGTGTGGGAGGCTGCTGCGCTGCACCCTAGCAGCAAACTGCTCCAGTGGAGCCAAGCACTATCCTTTCCAGCATCTTTCCTTCCAAGTCCGGAGGCTGACCTTCCTTCTGTGTTGCTTTCCGTCAGGCCTCTCCTCCCCTGCGGATGACACAGATTGTCCTTTCCCTGCAAATCCACCCAGAACAGCCAGAGGCTGAAGCTGTGAGCGGGGTGTGAATATCTTCTTTTGTCAGCAACAAAGATAAAAGGAGTTGGGGAAACAAAGGTGGGGAGGAGAGGAAGAAGAACAAAAAGGAATGTGTGTGTGTCTGGGGGGGGGGAAGTGAAGGGAGGGAAGGAGAGAGGATCTGCAGAACCGGCATTGATCTGCACCAAGGCTGCCAGGAGCTCTGTGCATCCGGGAAGATCTAAACGCCTTGGAAGCAAAGCAGCTTGGTGCCCTTTTGCAGCAGCAGGAGAACAAAAGGCTGAACGCCGTCACTCCCCAGGGCTCGCCTGTTTTGGCCTTGGGCCTTGGAGACCCAGGATCACATCCCAGCCAGCCATACACGTTGTCCTGAGCAAAGTCTGGGCTTTAAGTGGCTTGGAGCAGAAGGCCATCAACAGCTGGTGGCAAATTACAGCTGCTTGTTCTGCAGGACCGTGGAGAGCTCCCCAGGGGATGGGAACCCAATGGAGTCTTTCCTTCCTTCTTAATATCTCAAAATTGGGCCTGAATTGACTGCAGAAGCTCCACCCCCCAAGTACAGTTGAAGGACAGTATAGTGGCATTGTGGGTTGCCACTCTTTGAGGGCCTTAGTGTGCTCCTTTTCCAGCAGGAACCTTGTACAGCAGGAACAACTGCAGGTGTTCTGCTTTGCTTCCTGGTTTGGTCTCTGGTGATTCTTTTTCCTCTGAGAAGGCTGTGGGGAATGTGGACATGGAGGGCAGAGAATCTTGCCACTATCAGAAGGGTCATCCTTAAAAGCCCGTTCCCTGTGTCATTAATTACTGGCTGATTAATGAGTCCTGGCTCTAGTTAATACTCTGGACTCAGAGCACGCCTCCCATGCATGGGTGCTTCTCTACGCCTGTTTGTCAAATCCCATCTCCTTTGGTCTCGTAAATGAGCTACAGGTGGAGGGGAATCAGGGGGTGTGGAGCTGGTGCTGGGCTCAGCAGGAGCGGCTCCAGGTGTGAACCCTTCTGGCAGTCAGTGTTCATCCTCTGCAAAACTTACGTCCAGGGGTGCAGGGAGCTCTTCCTTGGAGGAGGAAGGTGCAGAGTCCTCAGGATCAGGGTCCACTGGGTCGGGCGGCACGGTGGGCATGACACTGGGAAACACAGGCAGTGCTGGGAGTGGAGAAAGGGGAATAAAAGGAGAGAGATGCAGAGGGGCTGGGGAGGAGAAACATGTGACGGAACTGAGCTGAGAGAAACGGAGAGGGGGAGAGAGAGAGGGAGAACGAGAGGTGTCCTGCGTACACCGGCAGAGGGACTTAAGGGGTGACGTTACCCCCGTCCCCTGCCTATCTGAGGCCCCACCGCAAACTCCTCCTTAATGAACTCCCTCCAACTCCCAGGACTGTCTGCCCTGGTGGGAAGCCAGACGCCACTGCCACGGGTGGGGCAGCTCCTGGGCCACAGATGGAGCCTGACAAAAACTATATGGGATTTTTCTTGGGTGGGGAAGAGTTAAGGGATACTTTTGCAGCCACCTGATTTGTTAGATGGGTGGTCTGGGGCTGACTCCCTCCACTTGGAGCCTTTGTCTTGGGGGCCTTCTGTGGACCAGCCTCTTAGACTCCACCTGAGACTTCTAAAGGGAACAGAAGCGGAGTCAGTAGAGGAGAAGGGCTGAACCAAAGATGGCCTGGCTGGTAGGGAGAGAATTCAGTGTGGAGAAACCTCCTCCAGCCTCACTCCCCCAGTCCTGTTCAGGCAGCTGCTGATTCCACCAGCACTGTTGCACTTTCTCGGTGTGGAGGAGAATGTGGGCCGTTTGATAATGAAGCAATAAAAAGGGTTTTAGCTGAGAAGCAAGAAATAAATCAAATGCTTCTGCTCCATCTGCAGTGCTGCTTCAGAACTGGTGCCTGCCTGTTGCTGCTGCTTGTCCTCCTCCCTGTGCTAGGAAAGGCACACCTGCAGTCTTCCCTCCATTTGCTACCTGGGAGGTCACAGGTAACAGTGCCCGTATAGGCCATGGGCATGACTCAGGTTCTCTGCGCTTGGTGAGTGGCTGCTGAACAGACTATGAGGCATTGCATTTAGGCAGCACAATGAACTTCTTCTGTGATGTTAGATCTGGGATGACCAGGTTGCTAACTGATGCACAAGGGCTGTGGTCACACGGAGAATTTGCCGCGCTGACGATACAGATGGTAGGCGGATTTTCCGGGCACAATCACACCGCCACATTTGGGAAGTGTAGAGCTCCCGTGGCTAACCCGAGGCTTCCCACTGAAGATGCGGAGTAAAAACCTAGTACCTCCGAGGTACTAGTTTCTGGAAACCGCGGGCCAAGGGCGGGCGTCTGATCGCATTTCCGGTGGACGTACGTGGCATCCGGCGCCCGTCTCCACAGGTTGCGCTACAGCGCCCAACAGCACATGCGCACAAAGAGCGATTGCTAGTGTGATCGTGCGGTGCGGCTTCTTTGCCACGCTGCAGGATACCCATCTGGTCGGCATCTCCCCCCCTAACCATGGGACCTCAACCGGGACATGTGCTTGGGCGGCCATGCGTTAGTTTCCTCCGGGGCAATTAGCCATTCCTCCCCCCACGATATCCGGCCCGTGTGACCGGGGCCAAGTATAGGTGACCCAGACCATGGTTTGTACAGCATCCCCAGTGAAATGCTCCATCACCCAGCTTGTCTTGCGAGAAAAGTCACAGAGCTCGTTATGAAGTGCAGGCTCTCCAAAGATTAGCCTGGATGAAAAGTTCACACTGAGCCTTTTTCTACCCCATGTCTCATAACCCACAGCATCCATTTACCATAGCTACCTTGTTAATTTTCCCCCACGGCCCCTGACTTTTTGAAATCTTTCAGCCCCCCTCTAGCTTGCAGTCTTATCTTCATAGACATCAGGTCTAGACTCTTGCTTTTCTTAAAACAAATGAAACCTGGATGCCAGATTCTTAGCCCCACAGTGAATTGTGTGTTTGTGCAGAACCTCGAAGGACAAATGTCACTGCTTGTGGTTGTAAGCATTACCAAAATGACCCCTGGAGATGTCAGACACCATGCTTGTAGGAGGGCTTTATTTCTCTCTCCCTAACACTTTCCCAAGGGCTTGTTGCTCTGATGTGGCTCTCAGCCAGGGCTTGTTTGGGTTATTTTGCTTCCCCATGCAGTGTACATCCATGGTGTGTTTTGCAGCCCCCAGTCACATCCAAGCTGAGTGGGATCAGGTCAAAACCTGTCCAGCAGCAGTGTAGGGTCTAGAAGCTGATGCCCACTGCTTCCTAGGTGCATGATGGCCAGAAATGCATTATGCCTCTGCAGCACATTGCTGCCTTCCTTGCTGAGCCAGTCCAAGCAATGGCTTGGATGCTTGGGCAGAGAAATGGGTCAGCTCTGAGCCCAGAAGTCTCTGCTGGTTCAGATCCTGAAACCACCCTGGGAAAAGTTATTAAAACAAAGCAGCAAGTTTTCCCGAGTTTCCCAGATCAGGCTGGGAATGGATGCTGGTGCTGCAGGGGTGGGATCACCCTCAGATGGCTAACAAGGATGACCAGGGGTCATTTCCTGCAGGAGCGCACAGGAGCGGAGCTCCGGCAGTAAAGAGCCCAGGGGGCGGGCACATGCAACTAGCCCCATCCCCTGCTCCCAGCAGCCCTCAGTCAGAGCAAGAAGCAGCCAGGTAAGTTGCAGAGCCGCCCCCGGCCCCCGCAGCCCAAAACAGTCCAGTGGCACCTTTAAGACTACGTTTTATTCAGGTACAAGCTCTCCCTCCTCTGCGAGGACAGATCTGCACGTTCCCCCCCCCAATAGCTAGCAATCCAAAACAGTCCAGTGGAGCCTGAGTGGTGGGTGTTGCCTTCTGACACACTTCCGGTGATGTCAGGGGGTGTTGCATATGCAAATACATTATGTTAATGTTATACTAATGAGCTCCTGCACCTCTTTTTCTACGAAATGACCCCTGAGGATGACTAAAGGTTCTCTATTGGGGATATTCAACCTAGGCTTTGGATGCTGGTGGGGAGAACTTTGTGCCCCTCTCTGAGGTCTCAACAGCCCAAGTTCACATCTGCTTCACATCTTATTCCTCGGAAGCACGAGGCTTGTGGGCCTGGCTGCCCCTGCTCTCTGAGGACTGCCTATTGCCTGATTCTGCCAGAAGGGGTCACTGTGGTGCAAATGTACATTCCTGTTAGGAGCGATCAGCATTTAGGAGACAGTGACTTTGAAACTCTTAAAAGGCAAGGAGGAGGATTTAGCGACGTCAATATATGGATTAAAATTTATCAAGGAAACGGTTGAGTTTTAGAAAACCAGTATTGTTAAATTGTATTGCACTGAACACAGCCACACAGGGGGCTCAAAAGAGCAGAGGAAGGTGGGAGAGTTTGCCTCTGGGGCTTTGGGACCAGGGGAGGAAACAGCAGCGCCGGCGGCAGTAGCAGTTCCCTCCTGAAACTTGATTGAGGTAAGAATGTCCATGCGGCCAGTTCCGACAACCCCTTTTGTAACAGGACTGTACGATTTGTGACCCAGCAGTAATGCATGGGAGCCTTTCAGGAGTGCAATACAGCCCCATTTTATGGCAACAAAAAATGTTATGTATGTGAATCAAGCACCTACGAGGCCAAAACAACTAGGACTTTGCTGGTCACTATTATTATCTATGCCCCCCCTGAGATCCTTGAAGAAGGGTTGGATAAAAATGCAGCACATTCATAACAAGGAACCTAAGCACTTCATGAGTGTTCAGTGATACTCACCATATCAGCGGCAAAAGAAGACATGAACTGGAAGGGGCTCTAAGGATGAGAAAGGTGGGGAGGTGGGGGAGCAGACTGGCCGAAGGACTGAGGTGGGAGCCGGGAGGCCTCAGGCATTTCACTCTT